>NW_016107463.1:4045902-4073021 GCF_001604975.1 Cebus imitator | reverse complement strand
AAAAAAAAAAAAAAAGAAAGCAAAAGAAAAAAAAGAAATTCTTCTACTGCGAACCAAGGAATCAAGTTCAACATTCAACCACTTCAAATTGTTTTCTAGGCCATCGTTAGGGTGAGTTATAATAAAAACACATTTCCTCCTTTACCACATACTTTTTCTACTCAAATAGCTTTACATAAGGCATTATAAATGTGAGTGAACAGTACCCTTCTTAAGGGTGCTTGGAACTATGCGCTAATAGTCTTTATTATTTTCTCTTTACAAATACATTAAAGTATGTTAAGCCTTCATAGCACACTCCTGTTAATTCATTAATATCATCATATAACCCTGCTCCAAAAAAAAAAAAAAAATTCAAGTTGTCACATAGGTCCTAATCTTGACAGATATAGATCAATCTCCTTTTCTCATGCTCTTAGAACTCTGTTTCTTTGTTTGAAAATTCTTATTTTAGCTATTATTGATTTATTCCTCAGGAGGGTTGACTAAGATCTATCCTCACTTGACTTCAGGATCTGTAATAACATGAGCCATGTCAATATTCATTGCCCCATTCTATCCTGGGACCTAGCACAGTGCCTGGCATAAAACAGGCATGGATGAAATACATATAAATGAATGAACAAATCAGTATCATGTGCCAGATTATGTATCAAATCACTTTTATACATTCTTATTTCACTTTTAGAACCAAATATGTTATTATTAAATTGCTTTTATCATATGGTTTTTTAAAACAACGTAACCAAGGCTTAGTAAATACACTAAAAGAATATGTTCTGTCGTCTGTATTCTGCAGATTAGGGATTGAGTGTTAAATAGGCTAATTTTCCGCCCAGTGTCACACGAGTAAGAGGACTGGGAGCTGAGATTTAAATTTAGGTCTCTCTGATTCCAGAACCCATGCCTTTGTCAAAATACCATGCTGCCTTTATGCAAATTCATATTGCTCTTTGAAAGTAACGTTATTCAGCTTGAAGAGATCTTGCAATTTACTTCACAAAAGTATATGTACTTATAAGCCAGAAAAATTAGGCCAGAAATATTAAATGACTTTACCAGTAACAAAGCTACTTAGTGAAAGAGCTGAACTTAATATAGTTGATCCTTGAATAATTTGGAGGTTAGGAATCCCAGACACCACATGCACGGTCAAAAATCTAGGTAAAATTTTGCTGCTGAAAACTTTACTACTAATAACTTACTGTTGAGTGAGAGCCTGTAACCCATCAATTAACACTTATTTTGTTTTTTGTTATCTTGAAATGGTGGGCAAATGCAGCTGGATACCTCACTCTATGGTGCATATGAAGCAATTCAGCATTTTCTTATGTCATAACTTTTTTTTCTCCTTCTTGGGAGCACGTCCAGTGTCACTAGTTGCAGTTCTTATGAGTCTCCTGGTGTTATTTAAGGTTTATGGTATTGCACTAAATATGAAAAACACATCAGAACTGCAAGAGATCACTTTGTACTGTGATATGCAATTTACTGGAGAGACGAACTGTTCATACAGAGATGAGTAGCATCACCAGGATTTTAAGTGGATACCCACACTTGAGCTCACTGAAATAGCAATAGGACGTGGCTACAAAATTATTACAGTAGTACAGTATGCACTACAGTTAATTTTATGCAGTGATAATTTAGTACTGAATCATTACATGTACATTTCTCTTGAATGCAAATGGCACTATCTACAGTCTGTGTCTGTATCCATGAGTTTTGATAAATTTTAACTTTTTATAATAAATTTGTATTATTTTATAGTAGTAAATGAGAAAAATAGAATAGTATTGACATATATTTATGTATTCATGACATACCTTTTTCTTTTTCCAACATTTCTATGCTATGCGATTTGTCTGGAAGTTTTTTCAAATTGTTGAAAATCTCCAAAAAAATTTCATATGTTTATTTTTAAAAATCCCTGTACAAGTGTATCCACAGAGTTCAAATTTGTGTAGCTTAAGCATCAGTTGTATATATACCTTTTGACACCTAAACTAATGCCTTGAGAAATACTACTTCCAAAGTAAATCTGTAATGCTTTGGTTTGATTATAGTGTTAAGAAACATAAGCCTCCCACAATTGACACTGTAACTTATAATTTCATAGTGGAACAAATAGCTGGATAAAAAGATAGGTTGATATGACTCTATGGCAAACTGGAATATCAGAAAAAGAATTGCAGTAATGTCAAAGTCTTATATACTGTTTAGAATATAATTAGCAAAGAAAAGGACCAGAAAATACGTTATATATTTTTCATGGACATAAATGGTCTTAGTTGTAAGTTTTACCTCTAGCTGATATTAGTTGAGGAACAAGAGTGTTTGAATCTCTTCACTTCCATTATTTTACTAGCACTTGCCCTTTATCAGCAGGTGTCTAAGAGATTGTACGGCATGGGTTGTTATGAGATCTCTCTAGGAGACACAATTGGAGTGGGAACTCCAGGAAGTATGAAAAGAATGCTGGAAAGTGTGATGAAAGAAATCCCACCGGGTGCTCTTGCTGTTCACTGTCACGACACGTACGGACAAGCCTTAGCAAATATCCTTACGGCCCTTCAGGTATTTTGTACTTTGTGTGTTACGTGTGTGCATAGGGTGTGCATCTTTATCTGCAATATAAACATACTGAGAGACGTATTCTTACAATTTTTATAAAATGTTATGAATCTCATTTTGACCAGTGTCTGCACATGACAGGCACTTGGGAAATATTTGTAAATTTCACGTTTTTTAGGGCAATGGATATGTCTTATTACTGTTAATTTGATTTGATAAAATCTGTAATCTCTTCTTTTTAGAAGTATTAGTCTTAGCAGAGTTATGTCTGCTTGTTTTTCTTCTTATATTCTGTCAACCATAACATTTAATAGAGTGAAATACGATGGCATTTTTAGCAGTGTAAAACACAAAAATAGTAGACGATTATAATCATAAAACTAATGCTTTTTTTTTTTGGAGATTTCATGCTCTATGATGGCAAAATAGAGTGCTGAAATATAGTTTACTTTGCTTAAAATGTTTTCCTGATGTTGGCATGCTTACATTTTGTAAAACTTATGTTTTTTAATCAAGTATATCCCTTTATATGATAAAATGAAGAGGTCTAGAAAGTTGGAGGATTACAAATTGCTTATTAAATTCTGTGTTATTTTAAATTTATTCTTTTGAAAGAATAGACATAAGTAGCATTAAAAGAGTATTATTTTTAAATTAATGTCAGGTTCTTAAATGCAGCTAAAAATAGATTCATTTGATATTGTTAGAATTCAAGATTTTGATAGCCATATAGTCTACCAAGATAAGACTATATAAAAGCTTTCTGGTGAGGCTGAAAACCAATATGTAAAGCTTACTATCACAGTCCTGAAGTCTGCAGTTGTTTGGCAGAAGTTAAAAAACAATGGGAGGATCAAGTTCCACAAGGGCTTATTTTGACTTTGTAACATATGTGTACAAATCCTTATTTATCCTCTGGAAGCAAGAAAGGAATATTCTATTAAATCAGAGAAAAGAGAAAATGTTATTCCATGGTCTATTAGGCGTGGGAATTTTTACAATTTTCTTTCCCTAGGTATTCTAGTTTCTGAAACAATAGAAAACTAGGCAGCACTTCAGGGTCCTGTGTTCAGCTGCAACTGTAACTTATTGTTTCTGAAGGGCTATCTTTCTCTCTCTCATTTCTCTGTATGAATATATCTTCTATATTCTAACACTTAGAGCAATCATTTATTTGTGCAGCATATTTATTATAGAGTGAATGACAGTTTAGCTCTTTGGAATAAAGAGCTATAGTACAAAATCTGGGACCCCAAACTTCTGCTTCTGGACTATATCTGCCTCTTGAAAATGCCCAAGTAACAGAACATTGCTGATATCTCAATGCAATTTTAATGGTTAAGGAAGGTCTATTTGAAGAAGTAACTTGAAATCTTATCTAACAAATGAGAAGGAACTAACCCTAAAATGGTCTGTATGTGTTGTGTGTGTGTGCATGTATGTGAAAAAAAATGTTTTAAACTGATGAAACATCTCTTGGGGAAAAGTCCTTGGGGAAGGAGAATATTATGTCCTAATAATTAAAAGAAGACTAACGTATTCAGATAAATTAAGGCTTATAAAATTTGCTAGATTGGTTGAATTGCACTGTCTCTATTTTCAGAGAGATTCGGACTGAAATTCTGGGCCATTTTTTCATTTTATTACAGCCATAGAGGGGACAGGAAACAACCTTGGGCCTAAGTAAGATAAGGAACAAGAATGAGAACAGCACTCCCCAAAGACCACACCCCAGTCAAAGGGTGAATCAGCAAAAGATCCACGCCATAAAGGGAGAGAGCAAGCATATTCATGTCCCATGACCTCGGCTATGAGTGGAGGAGAAATATTACATCTCTCTTTATACTACACAGCCTTTTGTAGACCCTCATGTCACTTTAGGGTTCAAGTTCACATACCTGCAGAACTGGGAAGACCTAAGCAGATGAGTTATTTTCAAATGCTTATAGGTTAGTAGCACTGCAGGTGCCAGAAGAACATATATATTCATATAAAATTTGCATTATTTTGTTTATATAATATATGAAAATAATATATTCTATATATTAATATATATAAATATATATTTTAAGGAACATGTTTTCGGCTTAAGCTGACCTGTTTAAGATCTGTGTGTTTGTGTGTGTGTGTGTGTGTGTGTGTGTGTGTGTGTGTGTGTCGGGGAGAGATTTATACTATACCCTTCAGTAGTTCCTGTGATGGAATATCTAAATGTCAGGATCTGTGTTTTCTGTTTTTCTGCCATGGGCACAAGCTCTATTGTGTACATGGGACGCTGGGGCAGAAGGGTCTTAGGAAAGCAATAGTATACTTCCAGTTCTGTGTTGTATTACCCCAGAGCTTAATTTATAGTCACAGTGTAAATACATGGATAAGAGAGTAAAAGAAGCCTGCATAATAAGCAACATGATATGAGGCCAGAGAAGCTACTATAAATGATTGAGAACATGGTCAAAAAGCAGAGATGTGCTGAAGAAACTAAAATTTAAAGAGTTGTAGAGCTTTCTGTCTTTTTGCCATCAGCTGGCATAGAGTTTGATAACACACTGACAGCATAAGAAAGATACATCCACAACTGCTGTCTTGAAACTGTAGGTAACTGAGACAGTGTTCAGATGTTTTGAAACCTTTATGTTTATGAAAGACAGCCACATGTGGTACTGGAATGTCATTGCAAACACACATGTGCACTGGTCCTGAGCGGCACTGAGAAAGGTTTTCACCAGTGCCCTTTTCTCGCCCCTCTTCCAACAACCACAACAAAAACACAACAAGCAGGCTTAACTGTGGAGAAGAAGAAGAAAATATATTAAGAAAACTGTCAGTGTTTGAATAGAAGGAGAATCAAAGAAAATCTAACTTCATTAAGAATAGAGCCAACCTTGGCTTTAGCAAGCAGAGGCCATACTTCATTTTTTAAAAATGGAATCTTTGAAGTGGCTTCTGGTAAGATTAGTGGTGAATATGGACTAGGTATCATTTGCTTTAATTTAGGGGTAGAGAAACAGTTTACAGTGCTTCAGACTAGAAGTTAATATTAAGGCAAGGAGACACCTAATAAGTGGAAACTTGGCCACAGTGATAGGAAATGAATGAAAGTTATAAATGGAACATCCCCCTCAGTCTGGAAAGCACACACTAATAGTGTAGTAGAAGGATCTTTCTTGGGTTCCTGGGTTTTATTGTGCTTTTTTATAACTTAAATATATGATTTATGGGACAGGAAATGGTTGTATGGAATTCAAGAATAACCATCATATTATTTAATATAGAGAAATTATTCTGAGCATATCGAATCTAATGTGGGATATTTATAATCCCTCAAAACCAAAAGAGCAAGAAAATGAAGTGACAAAACGCATAGCATTTTAGTAACAGAAGAAATGGATGTGGCCCAATATACTTATCTTAATTTTTAATGTAAAAATTTAACTTCAACCTTCTGCCAAGTACCTAAGTAAAAGGCCAGTTAACCAATTATTTAATCTAATTAATTTCTCAGTCTCTATTTTTCTTCACTGAAATAAGGAAACACGAGATCCAGTACAGAAACAACAACCATACATTGATTAGCAGCATAAAGACAACAGGCAATATTTAGATTTCTTTGGAAGAAGCACTACATGTCCTTTTTTCTCTTAAACTTATTAAATTTTAATGTGCCTTTTCTCATAATGTGTTTCTTATGTTTATTATTCCTTTAGAAAGACCAAGTTATTTACCTAATTTTTTTTACATCAAAAGCTTTCCATTTTTAGATTGAGTCTTAACAAACCATGTTTAAATGCCACCAAATAACAAATCTTTCTTCACATAGCTGTTTTTGAGTTTCTCAAGAAGAAATTTTTTAAATTTCCATGACTAGTCAGATAAACCTCTTTGTTTCTCAGTTCCATATTTGTAAGAATGGATGTAATGATATCTACTTCCCTGATTTGTACAAAACTGAGATGAGATGCAGTATTTTTAGAATGATGCCTTGATAACAATACACTTGGTTGGATTGTTGGATTTTTAAGTGTGTATAACCAAGACTCCCGAGCCACAGAAATCTGAATGAACAAATATGAACAAAGTGCCTTTTTACCACTAATATAAGCAATCCAACCACTTGTAATAGATATAGATATACATATACATATAGATGGGGTGAGGTATTTCTTATTTTTGTCTGTTTTTATTTTGTTTTGCGTAATACTGAAGGCAATGGACAGTCACTGGAGGTTTTTAATTAAGGATCATTTGATTAATGCTTTGCGTCAGAGAACTTACTCTACATTTTATGTAGAGGATGGACTGGTATGAATCTGGCTACTGTAAAGATAAAAAGGTACAAAAGGCCTAAAAACTAGAGACTAAAGAGAACACTATTGCAATTGTTGTTGCTCCTGGTAAAAAATGATGAGGGGTGTGTGTGTGTGTGGTTGGGTTGTTTATATCAGTGGTAAAAAAATGGGTAAACTTTCTAATAATTTTATTTGCTTTCGTTCATCTCCAACATCTTTTTATTAACATAAGCATCTCTCTGATTTTGGCAATAGGTGATCACTTTAGTTTTTGTCTTTAGGAATAATACAACCTTCATCTATTTCTAGATATCCACAGGTTTAATGGATAGCTGGAAAAAGCTGCTTCTGAGCTAGAGGAAGTTTTAAACTGACATCCAGTTAATCAACATTTAAAAATAACACATACAAGAGTTCTCATTCTACTGTAATAAGCTAAAAATGAAAGTGGTTAATCTTCATGCAACAGACTATGCTTAGATCATAAACTTGAAGCTCACCAAGAGAGTAAAGGACACCGAGAAAGAAAGTAAACATGTCTAAATATGCCCTGCCACTCCCACAGCATTTCCTACAAGCTGATCAAAGGGTCAAGCAGTAGGAAAATTAATTGTTAAGTGCTTACGGAGTCAGAAAAGTAAAAAAGAATGAAGACTGGATTCATCAGGAGAAAGGGTTTTTGTTTACTTGTTTGATTTTCTTTTTATTATTATTTAACAGTTGTGTGGTTTTTGTTGTTGTTGTTCTTGTTGTCTGTTTTGTTTTTTTTTTAAATCATTGTTTCCACACTTACTTAATTTCCAGCTGGTTGATACTGTAGGATAAAATAGTAGGCATAGGGAATAACATATATTGTGATCTCCATTCCCACAAATCCCATCTCACTGGACCAAGGAAACTCTAACACATATTGGATAGTTAGAACACCTTTTTGGGGATACAGAAGCTGAGAAGGTCATAGGCACAGTCCTGGAATGCAGATATACACAGAGAAGTAGAGTAGAGGCTCGTGAAACTGACAGATTACAGGATGGAGAATACATCTGGTAGCTGTTTACTTCCCATGGGGTCAGGTGTTGTGGTTTTCTGTTTCATTTTCCTGAAGCAGTGTCTTCCTAATGGGTACTTTTAGCTTTCACTGACTTTTCTATTTTAGCTACAGAATATGATATTGGGATAATTGCATTTCCTCACATGCAAAATAATTCTGTTACACTAGAAGATAAATCACAGTATTATGTTCATACCCTTTTCATGAAATTTTCTTCAATTCAAAACAAATAGAGTTAATCAAAATATTTTGTTTGCTTTTCTTGACAAACTTGATTAAATTAGTGTGATCATAGTAATTCCAAAAATGAAAGATGATGGATCTTTGTTTTTATCACTAATTGCACCTAGTATGACATTAATCCCAGGTTTCAGCTGTTATTTTATTTTCTTCAGACATAATAATTCAAGTTTAAAATCAGGACAACTCATTCTGGTTAATTTTTACCTTTTAAAAAATAATCATTCTTAATTTTAAGATGATTTTTTTCTTGCTGTTATCACCTTCGAGAAAAGAAAGCATTATCTATTAATACTAATAGTTTCTTCTCAGTCTAATCTTCCTTCTTCTAGAGGCTTAAATTTATATTATGGTAAAGACTGAGGCCAGATAATGATACGATTCTTCCTTTGGCGTATTACCTTTTTGAGAACCTCTTACCTATTCTGTAAAATGTCTCATCTTATTATTTTAATCTTGTTTTCAATATCTTGTTTTTAACCAAACACTTTTAGCACATTTCTTAACACATATGGCCTTAATTTGGAAATTTTGTTGTTATGCTATGGTGTTTGTATAAAACATATTATGCTTTTTATTTTTAAATTTCTTTTCATGTTTCTTTTTTTTCAACTTTTTTTCTCTCACTTGAAAGTTCATATTTACAAGGAAATTTTATGCACATACATTCTTGCCCCGAATATAATGTAACACAGACTTTTTCCTTTGGAACATTGGTTTCAATTGGCGAATATGGTATTGAACATAAACTACTATTTACATGACTGTTTTTTTAGCTTAATGTAATATAACCAGTTAATAGTTATATGCCCAGCCATTAAACACACCATCCCCAACATACACACAATTGGAAGCACTGATAACTCCAATAGCCCAAATTCAGGAATCTCTTAGAGCTTTATTAGTTGAACAACTTTCTCATATGTTGCCAAAATATTTCTAACTCTGGGTTTAAACTAAATAGAAGTAATACATATTGTTAGATCACATTGGATCATTCTTATAAAATTCCTGCTCAGTTTAGAATACCAGATTTATTTAATAATATCATTGAAGATTGGGTTAAAGATTGAAAACCAATGGAATAGAGGATGTGGAGAATTTAATAATTTTAAGTCAAACAGTTGGAACTCTCATCTGGAACTGACAACATTATTTATTTATTTATAAACATATCTTCAATAGAGAGCATAATATACAATATAAATTATTTGTCAATTGGAATCATTTAGAATTATTTTATGAATTATTTTAAAATACAAATTTAACCTAAAAAATGTTTGTCGACTATCTTCTGTGTAACAGTCTCTCTGCTGTTGGCTAAACTGGTTAATTTTTAAAAATCATGATGAAACACCACCTTTTCCTCAATAATTTTTAATCTATCAAATAAAATATGAGAATCATGCCAAATTACATAGGCAAGAAGTCAAGTTGTTTTATTCACATTCTAAATTTGTTATACTGACTTAACTTTTAAAAATATCTGTATAAATATGATTAACTGTAAGAATTAGGTTATGGCTACCTACTTCTACTAAAGACTTTTCAGATTAAGTAATATAATTTTATAAAATTTGTTTTTCTGATGGAACTTTTAACAGATTTCCCAAGAAATGTAAAAATCACAGTACCCTGTGTCCTCCTAGCCGAAAATAAAATTTTATTTTCATCCATTGTATTGAAAAATGTTCTATTCTGCTTTACAGTTTATTTACCTTGTGTGTGTGTGTGTGTGTGTGTGTGTGTGTGTGCGCGCGCTCATGCGCGTGTGTGTGTACTGATGTATGCATATAATCTAATTCAAAGAGTCAGGTGGTCTAGTATTGGGAAGGTTACGTACAAGAGTAAACTCAAGGGCCAGGCGCAGTAGCTCACACCTGTAATCCCAGCATTTTGGGAGGCCGAGGTGGGTGGATCACTAGATCAAGAGATCAAGACCATCCTGGCCAACATGGTTAAACCTCGCCTCTATTAAAAATACAAAAATTAGCTGGGTACGGTGGTGCACACCTGCAGTCCCAGCTACTCAGGAGCTGAGGCAGGAGAATCACTTGAACCCGGGGAAACAGAGGGTGTAGAGACCTGAGATCATGCTACTGCACTCCAGCCTGGTGACAGAGCCAGACTCTGTCTTTAAAAAAAAAAAAGACTAAGCTTACGTTACTGACCGTGGAATTTCCAGTAGGAACAGAGAAAACTTAGGTGTTATAGTAACCCAGGGGAGATGCTTGGCAGGAAACATGGGGTGAGGTATTTCTTGTTTTTGTCTGTTTTTGTTTGTTTTGTTTTGTTTAATACTGAAGGCAATAGACAGCCACTGGAGGTTTTTAATTAGGGATCATTTGATTAATTTTTTGTGTTAGAGAACTTAGCCTAAATTGTATGTAGAGGATGGACTGGTATGAATCTGGGTACTGTAAAGAAAAAAAAGTACAAGATGTCTGGAGACCAGAGACTAACGAGAACACTATTGCAATCCTGTTGCTCCTGGTGAAAAACGATGAGGGGTACTATGGTCTGAATCTTTGTGTTTCACAATGTTTATGTGGAAACCTAATCACCAATGTGATGGTATTAAGAGATGGGGCTTCTGGGAGGTGATCAGGACTGCTTTCATGAATAGAATTAGTTCCCTCATAAAAGAGGCCCAAAGGAATTTATTTGCCACTTCTGCCTTGTGAGGACATGGTAGGAAGAAAGAAGGTACCAGGCACCATCTACAAAGCTAAAAACAGCCCTCACCAGATACCGATTCTGCTGGCACTTTCATCTTGGACTTCTACTTTCTAGAACTGTGAGAAATCAATCTCTGTTATTTATAAACCACCCTGTTTGTGGCACTTTGTTATAGCAGCCCAAACAGACAAGGGGGAAGATAAGGTAGAGGAATCATATGAGAGAGGTTATTCCCATGCAGGAGCAGTGAGACTAAGAATTGCTTGAGTGTATATAAGGTGAGGATGGTAAAAAATAAGCGTTAGGGAGAAGGACGGTGAGTAATGACACTGAAGGTACGAGTTTGGAAAACAGGTGGATGTCATTAAAATATCGATCTTTCCAAGGCAATGCCAGCTTTATAAGAACAGATGCAGAGACCTATTTGCTAATGATAGTAATCCGTATTTTATGAGTTCACGTTCCACCGGGCCACAGACATGCTGCAGAGTTGCCCCCCAAAATATTGTGGGAATCATTTTTAGATGTATTCCAGAAGCCTCTTGGGCAAGTAGACTTCTGGAAGGCCTGCCTGGAAAATAAAACAGTGTGGACTATGAAAGCTACACTTTACATCTACTACTTTATTGTTGACCAGAGCAGTTGTAGTTCAGTTTATTGGCTTGTTTTCCAATAAATAAAAAGTTTATCTTTAAAATATTTAGAAAATATGGAAAATCACAAAAAATAATTACTTGTAATTCTACCACACGGAGGAAACTAGTGTTAAATTATTAAAATAAGTATTAATATATAAGTATTACATATATATTCATAGACGTATATATATATACACACACACATACATATTGTGCATGTGTGTCCATGTAGGTAATAGTCATGAGGTCCATGTTTATTTTGCTTATAATATATTATGATTAGCATTCTTGTTACAGAAACTTTTCCAGATATGATTTTTTTTTTTTTTTGAGACAGAGTTTTGCTCTTGTTACCCAGGCTGGAGTGCAATGGCACAGTCTTGGCTCACCGCAACCTCTGCTTCCTAGGTTCAAGCAATTCTCCTGCCTCAGCCTCCCGAGAAGCTGGGACTACAGGCATGCACCACCATGCCTAGCTATTTTTTTTGTATTTTTAGTAGAGACGGGGTTTTACCATGTTGACCAGGATGATCTTGATCTCTTGACTTCATGATCCACCCACCTCGGCCTCCCAAAGTGCTGGGATTATAGGTATGAGCCACCATGCCCGGCCCCAGGTATAATTTTTAAAGCCAAAATAGCCTACCATCACATGTGTGTATGTTAAATATGTATATTAATTTAACTGATCCCACTTCTGATTGGGAGCAGTTATTTTAATATAATGAAAATGAACATTCTTATTTCTAATATTTTATTCATCTTACTTTAGAATGGATTTTCAGGGAAAATGAAAGATCATTAGAGGGATTTGATATGTTATGTAAGTCAAGAGTTTTTAGAAAGGCTATTTCCAGCCTATACACTCAGTGGGTTTATATAATATTGCTAAATTCAGCAAACCTCACTTACAATGATATTATAATGTAAAATGTGTGCCAACTCGATTTACATTTGATATGCCATTTTAATTTCTGTTTGCATTTGTTTTATGGGGCTGAACTGTTCTTTCATATGGTTAATGATTATTTGTATTTTTTAATTAATTGTTGTTCATGTTCTTTGTCTGCTCTTTGTATCGAAATGTTTTTTCTCATAAACGTTAAGAGCTATTTATGTTAAGATATTATTACTTAAGTATTAAGGTATCTATCTAACATGTGTATATATATGATAGAATTATTTTTCAAAGCTTGCTTTTTGTGTGTTAATACATATGTGCTTTACATTTATATTTATTAATTTATGAAGCTATTTTAAGAAACATATCAAATGCATACTACTACCAGATACTGTTCTAGGCACATAAGCATGATAGAAAGCATTGTGATGTCTTCAAGTAGCTTATATTCTGGCAAGTGAGTACAGATGATAGAAACAGCCTCCCTCCCTGCCCCCCCACACACCTACTATAGAAGTACAGTTTAGAGCATATTAATTGGTGATAAAAATTATCCAAAAAGTAAAGAGACCATGCAGTAATAAATAGAGCATGGGAAATTTGGACAGGTGGTGAAGGAAGGCAGGTTACAGTATTAACTAGGTGGTTGAGAAGACAGTTTTAAGAAAAGATATAAGCAAAGAACTGGGGTAGATAAGGGTATTACTTCACAACTGGGAACAGAGCATTTCAGTCTGAGGGACTAATTACAGTCAAGATTCTAACGTGTGTTCAGCAAACACCAGTGTGGCCGGTGTGGCTGGAGATAAGTGAGTAAGGAAGAGAGGATCCTTGTAGGCTATTGTAAATTCTTGGCTTTTACTCTGAGTGAAATGTAAAAAAAATTACAGGGTTTTGAGCAGTTCTAGCTTGCATTTCAAAAGGGACTATTCTGACTGCTCTGTTGAGACTGCACTGTAAGGAGGGGGCAAAATAAGAATTAAAAGGCAAGTTAGAAAGGATGTCATTGCAATAGTTCAGGAAACAAATAATGATGGTTTGCATAAATGTGGTAACTATAGAGGTGGTAAGCATATTCTAAATGTATTTTTAAATTTGAATTTATTTCATGATGAATTAGATGTAGAGTAAGGATCACAAATACACTCAATTGTTCACCTGAGCAACTGGAAGGATGAAACTGCCATCAACCAAGACAGAAAATGCTGAGTGGACAATATTTGTGAGCAAAGATCAGAATTTCAGTTTGGGACATGTTGTATTTGAGAAATCTGCTAAACATCTAGATGGAGCTTTTGAGTAGGCAGTTGCATATATAATAATTGAGAGGGGATATGAAGTCTTCACTGAGGACATAAGAGGCATACAGATCATATTTAAATCCAGCAGACTGTAGAAGATGATAAATGGGGCACGGAGACACTCCATCCTTAAGAGATTGGAGCAGAGTATTTTGAGGAGACTGAAAAATAGTGGCATTTGAAGTAAGAGAAACCTGAGTTTCTTGAGTCCTAGAGTCTAAAAAAAAAAGGCTTCCAAGAAGAAAGAGGCATTAAATGCTATATATGAGTCAGGTTTGATGAGGATCAAGGATTGCCCATGTTGTCATCCCTTTATGCCTTCTGCTTTTGGAGTTGTGCTTAGAAAGACCTTTAATACACCAAGAAGATATACATGACTACCTATCTTTTCTTTAACTTCATTTCTTCCAATAAAATATTTAACCCAACTGGACATTTTATTCAAGGTAAAAGATAAAAATCTATTTTTATATAAACACATTTTTTATTCATTTATTACCAAACCCATTATTTCCCCACTAATCCAAAATGTTCATCCATGACACATACTATGTTTAAATTGAATCTCTCTCTGGAATTTCTATTCTGTGATAACAATAACTGATATTAATAATTTTTGGAATGTTTTACCTGAGTTATTCTATTTATCCTCATGACAATCCCATGAAATAGTTTTTATAACTTTATTTTAAAAAATAACTCAATTTTAGCTTAGCAAGGTTAGGGAAGTTATTCAATGTTTCCTACTTGAAAGATAGTAGAATGAGGATTTCAACCCAACTCATCTCGTCTCTTTCCATCTCTTTGACCTATTTATTTTGTGCAAATGACACACTTTTAATTAATGTGTCTTTATATTACATTTTAAATCTGACATAACATGTCTTGGTCCTTTAATAAAATCCTTCTTGGCCAGGCATGGTGGCTCACGCCTGTAATCTCAGCACTTTGGGAGGTTGAGGCGGGCTGATCACCTGAGGTCTGGAGTTTGAGACCAGCCTGGCCAACATGGTATAACCCTCTCTCTACTAAAAGTACAAAGATTAGGTGAGTGTGTGACGCATGCCTGTAGTCCCAACTACTGGGGAGGCTGAGGCAGAAAAATCATCTGAACCCTGGATGTGGAAGTTGCAGTGAGTCAAGACTGCGCCAGTGCACTCTAACCTGGTGACAGAGTGAGACTCTGTTTCAAAAAAATAAATTAAATAATCCTTCTTGATTGTTTATATATATATGTAGGTATCTCAATAGTCTATATATATAGTCTATATATATCGATAGTCTATATATATATAGATATATAGATATATTATAGATATACATAGACTATTGATATATATATAATAGACTATATATAGACTATTGATATATATATAATAGACTATATATATAGACTATTGATATATAGATATATATACTATTATGTATACTATTGATATATATATAATAGACTATATAGACTATTGATATATTGATATATATATAGACTATTGAGATATATATATAATTAATCTATGGATTTAATATAATGGATATTTGGGGGATGTAATTTTGAATAAATTTAGTTTAAATTCAATTAGACTATATATATGTAGTCTATTGATATGTATATATATCAATCGACTACATATATATATATCAATAGATTACATATATATATATCATAGACTACATATATATATCAATAGACTACATATATATATCAATAGACTACATATATATATATCAATAGACTACATATATATATATACATATATCAATAGACTACATATATATAGTCTAATTGAATTTAAAGTAAATTTGTTCAAAATTACATCCCCCAAATATCCATTATATTAAATCCATAGATTAATTTACAAAGAATTGATTTAATGATAATATTCAGTGACCCAATCCAATAAATTTTTCAATTTATTCAAGTTATTTTTTGTATAAAAATGAAATTTGGCTGTCTTTTTTCCTATAGAAGTCCCATGATTCCATAGATTTCTTCTGGATTAGGATCATTATAATAAATATTTCTGTTTATCTTTCAGATTTCAACTGTATCTTCCTTGAGTTCCATCAATCGCTCCTCTCTTCAAATTTCTCAGAACATTCTTATATTGATTTGTATAAAAAAGTTAAAATTTGTTTATATTAAGCATATGAATACCTTGAGAAATTTCTTGAGGGACCTTTCCTTGCAGGATATGGAAAATATTTTCATGACATCAATTTCCTGAGGTAAAAAAATTTGAGGTTTGAAGAGGATGCTTGAGAATTAGGTTCCTTTTACTTTGATCTCACAGTAACTACAGATAACTAAATAAAGCTTGCATTTCTTAGTAAAATGTTTTCAGTTCAGTAAACATTCTTTAAGGAAACATTTGCTTCAGTAACCAAAACCCATGGCTTTCAGTTGATGGTCCAAATTAAAAGAATACTGTTTCTATTCTGAAAGGAAAGAAAACGTTATTTATTTTTCTAAATAGACATTTTGGAACACTTTCCTTTGAAAATATACAAGGCTTTATAGATAACAGACCTTAGAGTATAAGTGTTAATACCCACTTCAGCTGTAAGGAGGCCAACAGAATAATTTTAAAAGAATGTCCATGGCTGAATCCACTAAAAAATGTGAAATATTAAAAAGAAGGAGGACTATTTTTATTCGCTAAGATATGACTTCAATAAAGAGGTGAAGGCAACTTCTTAAATTTTACCTTGATTCATTATTGCCTCATTTGCATTCTTTAAAAAAAGACACAGAACTTCCTAAGGACTAAGGGTATGCCTAAAACCATGTTAATTCAAAATAATTGTGATTTACAAGTAATAATGTTTGCCAAAGTGATAATGGTCCTTTTTATCTTACTTAAAATCATGGTGTCTTATTGTAGAATCAGAGTATTAGAAGTGCATTTCTGTCTCAAATTCCAGGCGAGTGGATTCATGTGTGATAAAGGTGGGAAGATGTGACTATTTTATGAAGAAGTGGAAATAAAAGCCCTATTTTTTTGAGGAAATTTTGCATGTGCACTGGGTAAAATATAGAAGAAACAGTAAGAGGGAGGCACATGAAGGAGGAGCGTCTCTTGGGCATTTGACTTGAAATGTTCAATTGAAAAAGAATACTAGTAAATAATTATCTTATGGCAAATGTTAATAATGCTTTATTCTTTGATCTGGGTGTACAAATATATAGACAGATATACAGACAGATAGATATAGATAAAGTGGCTTATTTTCCAAAATTGTGAAAATTAATATTGAAATTCTGTTTTATTGTGAATTAAATTTTAAACTTGTCTTTAAAGTGAGTTTATGTTACTGCATGGCAAAAGAAAAAAAAAAAAAAGACTGGAACTAATTTGCAAGGGGCCCCTTAAAATAGGCATGCCTTCACTAGCTAATACAGACTGAGCCTACTCTAAGAGTGGAGATCTCATTTGTCTCTTGTCTCCCACTTATTTTTTTTAAATTTTGGGGGCTACATAGTAGCTGTATATATTTATAGGTTACATGAGATATTTTCATTCAGGCATACAATGCATATAATTATATGCCTTCACTAGCTTACACAGACTGAGCACACCCTAAGAGTGTAGATCTCATTTCTTGTATCTCACTTTTTTTTTATTTTTGGGGGTACATAGTTGTATATATTTGTATATATACAAATGAGATATTTTGATTCAGGGATACAATACATAATAATTATATAAGGAAAATGGGGTAGCCATCACCTCAAGCATTTACCCTTTCTGTTGCAAACATTCCAATTTTGCTCTTTTAATTATTTTTAAATGTAAAATAAATTTTCTTTTTGAGACAGGGTCTCACTTTGTCACCCAGGCTAAATAGCTCATTGTACCATTGACCTCCCTAGCTCAAGCCATCCTCCCACCTCAGCCTCCCAAGTAGCTGGGACTACAGTCATGCCGCACCACACCTAGAAAATTTCCGTATTTTTTGTAGAGAAGGTGTTTCACAAGTTGCCCAGGCTGGCCTTGAACTTCTGGGTTCAAGCAGTCCACCCACCTTAGCCCTCCAAAATGTTGAGATTCTAGGAATGAGCCATTGTGCCCAGCCTACAATAAATTATTGTTGACTGTAATCACCTGTTATACTATCAAATACTAGATTTTATTTATTCCCTCTAACTCTATTTTATATCCATTAACCATTCCTACTCCTTACGACATTACCATTCCTAGCCTCTGGTAATCATTGTCCTACTGTCTATCTCCATGAGCTCAATTATTTTAATTTTTACCTCCCACAAATAAGTGAGATTAAGTGAAGTTTGTCTTTCTGTGCCTGGTTTATTTCACGTAATATAATGACCTCCATTTCCATCCATGTTGTTGCAAATAATAGGATCTCATTCCTTTTTATGGCTGAATAGTACTGCATTACATATATATACCACATTATCTTTATCCATTTGTCTATTGGTGGACACAGACTGCTTCAAATCTCGGCTATTTGTGAAAAGTGCTGCAGTTAAACATGGAAGTACAGATATCTCTTAGATACGCTAATTTCTTTTATTTTGAATATACACCTAGCAGTGGGATTGCTGGATCATATGGTAGCTCTATTTTTATTTTGAGGAATCTCAAAACCACTCTCCATGGTGGTTGTACTAATATACATTCTAACCAACAGTGTACAAGAGTTCCCTTTTCTCCACATCCTCAGCAGCATTTGTTATTACCTGTCTATTGGATAAGAGCCATTTTAACTAAAGTGAGATAATCTCATTGTTGCTTGATTTCCATTTGTCTGATGATCAGTGATGTTGAGCAACTTTTCATATGCTTGTTTGCCATTTATATGTCTTCTTTTGAGAAGGTCTTTTTAGATCTTTTGTTCATTTTTGATTGGATTATTAGATTTTTCCTACAGAGTTATTTGAGCTCCTTATGTATTCATGTCATTAATCCCTGTCAAACGGATAGTTTTCAAATATTTTCTCTCATTCTGTGGGTTGTCTCTTTGTTGTTTCCTTTGCTAGGCAGAAGCTTTTCTATCAGATGAAATCCCTTAAAATTACATTACTTTAAGTTGATATAATTTGTCCACTTTTGCTTTGTAGGGTATTACCAAAGAAAGACAAATCTAAGACCTCAAACTGTGAAACTACTAAAAGAAAGCATTGGGGAAACTCTTACTTCTTTTACCTCTGCAAGCATTTGAACCTGTTTTAAATTTTTGAAGAAAAAAATGTTGGTAATGGGGATGTGAAATGGTAAATTTATAAAAAGAATTCTGAGTCTTAGCAATCCAAGATCCCATTAGAAAGACTGCCTTCTTTAGTAAGCAGAGAAATTCTGGATTAGATTAGTGGGTATTGGACTTTATAACAAATCCTGTCAAACTGTGGTAAGTTAAAGTGAATAAAAGCAATCGACATGCACATACATTTGCAATTAACTTTTTGCTTATCCTTTAAATATTCAGCCTTTCACTAAAGTCAAGTTTACTTTTTTTATTCTAAAAAGGAAATCATTAAATGTCTCTAAATGAGTGTCTAAATTGTTCTGACCTGCTGTGTTAATATAAAAAATAGATATAAAGGAAAATATAAAGAGAAAGAATATGATTACATGAAGATCACTCTTGGTTACATAAATGGAAAAGGTAGGATGAGAGTGGCAAGTGATTAGTCACCGATTGGTCCGTGAAAGTGATTCCGGAAATTTATTAAACTGCCCAGATTTTATTAGGATTCCATATTTGAAATAAACCACAGCACACAGTGAAATGCAAACAAAATAGGCAGCACCAAAATACAAGCATAAAATGAGGAAAAATGTGTAGTTTACATGTGTCTAAAGTGTTGTGGTTAAGAAAACAGGACTAGTAAAATTTTTTTCTCAACAGATACTAGACTGCCTGACAGTTAAAGTTCCCATGCTAAATGAGGAAAGGCTGCCACGGGACTTCCCTGTTGCATAGTAAATGATCCTTGTATGAAGCCCAGGCCTGGTGAGGATGGTGCCTATCTCCATAAACTCAGTCTTTTCAGCTGCAAAATGCACGTGTCAACTAGGTGATGAGAGATTTCTTTCAGCTTAGACTTGGTTTAAGGTTAAAACTACTTAAAGTCATGCATAGTTCAATTCACTGGCAGATGATAGGCAAAAAAAAGAGAGCAATTCAGAGGCCCAAAGCTGGTCAGAGCCATAGTCTTCCTTTTCTGAATTTAGGTAGACAGGTAATAGTGAAGAATCAATTTCTAGGGAAAGATTTCTTCCTTAATATCTTTAATGTATCTATTTGCCATGAAAAAAAAAAAAAAACTAAAATGAAAAAGGTATGATTAACTCAATGGTTATATAATATATATATACATACCGTAACTCATGTATTTACTTATCTGTTCTTCAATTAAAAGGCATTTATGCATTCAGTATTTTTTACTATTCAGTTTTGTTTTTTTGCCCATAATTTTTAAAAACAAGGCTTACTCATAAGGGGAGCAAATTCATAACTTGCTTTAAGAGCAGCTATTGCTATAGAGGCAACAGCGTGATGTTAGATGCAGTCATTCTGAGTTCCACTGTTCTATCCCCTCCTAACTCATTTCCTGAGTCCAGTATAACCTTGATCACAAATCCTACAAGGATATTACAAGAAAGAAAACTCATAGCCAAATCTATTTCACTATATCCTCATAAAATATTTCAAAGGGACTCTAGTGACATATTAAAAGACTAATCCATTTCAACCAAGTTGGATTTATCCCATATATTCTGCTTCAACATAGAAAACCAATCAGTAGAATTACCACATTAATTAAATAAAGAAAACTCTTGTGATTATCTCAAGTGATGCAGGAAATTATTTGACAAACTTAGCAAAGTAGGTATTCTAGCCAGTGCAATAGGAAAGGAAATGAACAAAATGTGCAAGTTGAAAAGGATGAAATACAATTATCATGACTTCAAATGCCATAATTGTATATTCAAACTTCCAAAATAAACTATAGGTAAACTATTAAAAACAATCAATAAATTTAGGAAGATTGTAGAATATAAGCACATGTATATAAATTACCAGTATTTTTATATATACTACTAACAACTATTCGTTATGAAATGAAACAACACGTTTCCAATTGCAATATTAGTAAAATATAAAACAGTAAGGCATAGATTTAACAACAGACATGTTACACTGCTACATAGAAAGTAACATAACACTATGAAGAGAAGTTTTATAAATTTAAGTAAATGGAGAGATAATCCAAAAGAGGAATTTCAAATCTAAAGAACTTATCAGATAACAAATCTTAATATAAAGCTAAAATAATTAAGACAGCATAATGGCAATACAGGAATAGACATACCAACCAAAAAGATGGAAAAGAAGGCTGAGAAAGAAATCCAAACATACACAGTCACCTGATTTGTTATAAAATCATGACTACAATTCAGTGAGAAAAGCATGATCTTTTCAATAAATGGTGCCAGTTCAACTGAATATTCATATAGAAAAAAATCTTAATCTTTATACACAAAGATTATAAGTCTAAATACAAAGTAAATAACATGAGAGGAATATTTTGCATAGACAGAGACTTATTACATAACACATGAATAAGGCTAACAATGGAAAATAAATGATAAACAGGCTATATTACAATTAGTATTTTCTGTTCATAAAAAGGTACACTTTGAGCTTCTATGTTATCTCCAAGGGTAAAGAGATTGGAAATCACCTTCATTTTTACAGCATGGACAAGCTTGACAAATGGAACCTAAATAACCTTTCTTGGATCTATCAGAAAACTGGGGTTTAAGAGCAAACTTCTGCCCTGAAATCTGGAGAGACAAGCAAATGCTGAGCTGCACATTTGAGATCTCCCTAACTGGTAATTTTGACAAATCACTGGATTCTGAGTGTGGATAAGCATAAAAGTGAGAAACACTTGAAGCAAGAGTTTTAAGGGGGTCACTAATTTTGTGAGTCTCACCTCCTATCACTTTCTAAAAGTGAGAATTTGAGAAACACCTTTCTGTGAATCTGGCAAGGAGAGGGAAAGAATAATCACTGTGAAATATTACCAGCACATTCTCTATTACAAAGGCCTATTGTAGATAGAAAGAAATTACTAGAACCTTATCCCAGCTGAGGAAAGGGTATTCATTCCTCTCCAGCCCTCACTAGACTTCCTGTAGCACCAAAGGGATAAACAAAAGTTGATACCACTGGAGAAACACTCAGGAAGGTCAACATTTAAAACACACAGGCCAACTACAAGTCTGAAATTTAATCACAAGATTAAGGAATGCTTTTCTTCTTTCACACCTTATCACCACAACAAAAGGTCTCAAGTATAATAACAGGGATTACAGCAGAAAGAACTACGAGAAGCAGACCCTATCTGAGGAGGAAACTTAGGAAAGCCTGCCATAAATAAAAAAGGCAAAGACAAGGAAACGAGAGAAATTTGAAGTCTCTGACAGTTACAGCTACAGCAAACATTAAACACAGTGAAACTCCTAGCCAGATAAACAGATAAACATACAATTTCACACTCATACCCTGTTTACCTCAGTCACTATTACCAGATACAACATGGAAGCTTTCAACCACAACTGCAACAAAAATCAGAGGCAGACAAAAAGCCAAGAAAAAAATACAACCTGAAGAGACAAAGCAACCCTCAGAATCAGACTCAGATATGACACAGATACTGGAAGGATGAGACAGGGAATTCAAAAGGACTATGACTACTATGTTAAGGGGTTTATTGGCAGAAGTAGACAACATGCAAAAAAGAGATGGGAATGTAAACATGTAGATGGAAGTTCCAAAAAAAAACCCAAAAAAGAATAAAAAAGAAAAGCTAGAAAAACCCCAGCAGAAATGAAAAATGCCTTTGATAGACTCATCAGTAGACTAGATGTGGCTAAGGAGAGAATCAGTAAGCTGAAAAATATGTCAGCAGATATTTCATAAAACTGAAATGCAAAGTGGAAAAAATAACAAAAACATTCAGAATACATTATCCAAGAACAATTACACAAGTTTAAAAGGCCCTGTAAAGATCCATTACATGTGTAATTAAAACACCAGGAGGAGAAGAGACAGAGAACACAGTAGAATAAACATTTGAAGCAATAATGGTTGACGACTTTCCAAAATCAATGACAGTCATGAACTCATAGATCCAGGAAGCTCAGTGAAAAGCAACTCGAAAGTAGAATGAAGTAACTGAAGTGCTGAAAGTAAAAACCCACCAACCTAGAATTCTATATTCAATAAAATTACTCTTCAAAAGTGAAGTAGAAACAAAGACTTTCTGAGAAAAACAAGAACTGAAAGATTTCATCATCAAGAGATCTGCCCTACTAGAAATGTAAAATGACAGTCTTCACAGAGAAGGATACTTACATATATATCAGAAAATTAGATCTACACAAAGAAAAATAAGACATCAGAGATGCAGTATATAAAAATAAAAGATAATCTTTTAATTGTTATCTATTAATAACTATTCAAACTAATAATAGTAACAAGCTACAGGGTAATTGTAGCATATTGGTAAGTGAAATAATATTATAAAAGATGGGAGGAATGAATTTGGATACTTTATTACAAGGTATTAGTGCTACAAATAAAATAGTATTATTTGAAGATGTACTATATAGCCACCAGACTGTTTGCAATTATAAAGTCTGAGCGGTGGCTCAAGCCTGTAATCCCAGCACTGTGGGAGGCCGAGGCGGGTGGATCACGAGGTCAAGAGATCGAGACCATCCTGGTCAACATGGTGAAACCCCGTCTCTACTAAAAATACAAAAAATTAGCTGGGCATGGTGGCGCATGCCTGTAATCCCAGCGACTCAGGAGGCTGGGGCAGGAGAATTGCCTGAACCCAGGAGGCGGAGGTTGCAGTGAGCCGACATCGCGCCATTGCACTCCAGCCTGGGTAACAAGAGCGAAACTCCGTCTCAAAAAAAAATAAATAAATAAAAATAAATAAATAAAGTCTGAGGATACCCAGCACTGGCAAAAATGTGGAACAAATGGTACTCTCACACACTGCTTGTGGAAGTTTAAATTGGTGCCGCCACTCTGTAAAATATGCATGTTTTAGAACCCAGCAATTCCATTCCTAGGTATATAAACAATAGAAATGTCTGCATGTATTCACCAAAAGATATGTTCAAGAATGTTCATGCTAGTACTCTTTACAGTAGCTCCAAATTGGAAGCAGCCCAAAAACACATCAGTAATACAATTTGTACACAGATTGTGAGATATATATATATATATATATATGCATATATATCTTTATAAGAATGAAAAACTGCTATGTACAGCATGGTTGAATTTCAAAACAACATGGTTAATGAGAAAAATCAGACATAATAAACTATATTGTTTGATTACATTTTTTATTGTACTTTAGCTTCTGGGGTACATGTGCAGATCAAGCAGGATTGTTGCATAGGTACACACATGGCAAGGTGGTTTGCTGCCTCCATCACCCCATCACCTACCTCTGGCATTTCTCCCCATCTTATCCCTCTCTGACGTCCCTATGCCCCCACTGTCTGTCACCTACCCCCTTCAATATACCCCAGTGTGTGAAGATCCCCTCCTTGTGTCCATGTGTTCTTATTGTTCATCACTCTCCTATGAGTGAGAACATGCAGCGTTTGATTTTCTGTTCCTGTGTCAGTTTGCTGAGAATGATGGTTTCCAGATTCATCCATGTCCCTACAAAGGACACAAACTCATCATTTTTTATGGCTGCATAGTATTCCATGGTGTATATATGCCACATTTTCCTTGTCTAGTCTATCATCCATGGGCATTTGGGTTGGTTCCAGGTCTTTGCTATTGTAAACAGTGCCATTATGAACATACATGTGCATATGTCTTTATAATAGAATGATTTATAATCCTTTGGGTATATACTCAGTAATGGGCTTGCTGGGTCAAATGGAATTTCTATTTCTAGATCCTTGAGGAAGTGCCACTCTGTCTTCCACAATGGTTGAACTAGTTTACACTCCCACCAACAGTGTAAAAGTGTTCCTATTTCTCCACATCCTCTCTAGCATCTCTTGTCTCCAGATTTTTTAATGATCACCATTCTAACTGGTGTGAGGTGGTATCTCAGTGTGGTTTTGATTTACATTTCTCTAATAATCAGTGATGAGCATTTTTCCATGTGTTTCTTGGCCTCATATATGTCTTCTTTTGAAAATTGTCTGTTCATATCCCTTGTCCACTTCTGGATGGGTTGGTTTTTTTCTTGTAAATCTGTTTTAGTTCTTTGTAGATTGTGGATATTAGCCCTTTGTCAGAAGCGTAGATTACAAAAATTTTTTCACATTATTTTCGTTGCAGGTTCACTCTAATGATTGTTTCTTTTGCTGTACAGAAGTTCTGGAGTTTAATTAGGTTCTATTTGTCTATTTTGGCTTTTGTTGCCCGTGCTTTTGGTGTTCTAGTCATGAAGTCCTTGCCTATGCCTATGTTCTGAATGGTTTTGCCTAGGTTTTCTTCTAGGGTTTTTATGGTATTATGTGTAAGTATTTAATCCATCTGGAATTAATTTTAGTGTAAGGTGTCAGGAAGGGGTCCCAGTTTCTGCTTTCTGCACACTGCTACTCAGTTTTCCCAACACCATTTACTAAACAGGGGATCCTTTCCCCATTGCTTGTTTTCGTCAGGTTTGTCAAAGATCAGATGATTGCAGATGTGTGGTGTTGCCTACAGGCCTCTGTACTGTTCCATTGGTCTATATCTCTGTTTTGGAACAAGTAGCATGCTGTCTTTACTACTGTAGCCTTGTAGTATAGTTTGAAATCAGGTAGAGTGATGCCTCCAGCTTTGTTCTTTTTGCTTAGGATTATTTTGGCTATTGGGCTCTCCTTTGGTTCCATATGAAGTTTAAGGTAGATTTTTCCAGTTCTGTTAAGAAGGTCATTGGTAGCTTGATGGGGATAGCATTGAATCTATAAATTACTTTGGGTAGTATGGCCATTTTCATGATATTGATTCTTCCTAACCATAAGCATGGAATGTTTATCCATCTGTTTGTGTACTCTCTTATTTCCTTGAGCAGTGGTTTGTAGTTCTCCTTAAGGAGGTCCTCTACATCCTTTGTTATTTGTATTCCTAGGTATTTTATTCTCTTTGTAGTAATTGTGAATGGGAGTTTGCTCATTATTTGGCTTTCTGTTAGCCTGTAATTGGTGTACAGAAATGCTTGTGATTTCTGCACATTGATTTTGTACCCTGAGACTTTGCTGAAGTTGCTTATCAGTTTAAGGAGATTTTGGGCTGAGATGATGGGGTCTTTCAAATATACGATCATGTCATCTGCAAATAGAGGTAATTTGACTTCTTCTTTTCCTAATTGAATACCTTTTATTTATTTATTTTTTCTTGCCTAATTGCTCTGGCTAGAACTTCCAATACTACATTGAATAGGAGTGGTGAGAGAGGGTATCCTTGTCTAGTGCCATATTTCAAAGGGAATGCTTCCAGTTTTTACCCATTCAGTATGATATTGGCTGTAGGTTTGTCATAAATAGCTTTTATTGTTTTGAGATATGTTCCTTCATTACCTAGTTTATTGAGAGTTTTTAGCATATAGCACTGTTGAATTTTGTCAAAGGCCTTCTCTGCATCTATTGAGATAATCATGTGGTTTTTGTGTTTGCTTCTGTATATGTGGTGGATTATGTTTATAGACTTGTGTATGTTGAACCAGCCTTGCATCCCTAGGATGAAGCCTACTTGATCGTGATAGATAAGCTTTTTAATGTGCTGTTGCAATCTGTTTGCCAGTATTTGATTAAAGACTTTTGCATCTATTTTCTTCAGGGATATTGGCCTGAAGTTTTCTTTTTTTGCTGAGTCTCTGCCAGGTTTTGCTATCAGGATGATGTTGGTCTCATAAAATGATTAGGGAAGGATTCTCTCTTTTTGTACTGTTTGGAATAGTTTCAGAAGGAATGGTACCAGTACCTCTTTTTATGTCTGGTAGAATTCAGCTGTGAACCCATCTGGACCTGGACTTTTTTTGTTTGGTAGGCTATTAATTGCTGCCTCAACTTCAGCCCTTGTTTTTGGACTGTTCAAGATTTCAACTTCTTCCTGGTTTAGGTTTGGGAGGGTGTAAGTGTCCAGGAATTTATTCTTTTATTCGAAGTTTACTGGTTTATGTGCATAGGGCTGTTTATAGTAATCTCTGCAGTTTGTATTTCTGTGGAATCAGTGGTGCTATCCCCTTTATCATTTTTATTGCATCTATTTGATTCTTCTCCTTTTTCTACTTTACTAATCTGGCTAGTGGTCTATTTTGTCGATCCATCTACTGGATTTATTGATTTTTTTTGATGGGTTTTTTGTGTCTCTATCTCCTTCAGTTCTGCTCTGATCTTAGTTATTTCTTGTCTTCTGCTTGCTTTTGAGTTTTTTTTTTTTTTT
>NW_016107463.1:4013588-4045560 GCF_001604975.1 Cebus imitator | reverse complement strand
TTTTGCATTTGCTGAGGAGTTATTTGCTTCCAATTATGAGGTCAATTTTAGAGTAGGTGGAATGAGATGCTGAGAAGAATATATAGTCTGTGGATTTGGGATGGAGATTTCTGTAGATGTCTATTAAGGTCTGCTTGGTCCAGATCTGAGTTCAAGTCCTGGATATTCTTGTTAATTTTTTGTCTCATTGATCTATCTAATATTGACAATGGAGTGTTAAAGTCTACCATTATTATTGTGTGGGAGCCTATGTCTCTTTGTTGGTCGTTAAGGACTTGCTTTACGTATCTGGGTCCTCCTGTATTGGCTGTGTATATATTTAGGATCATTGGCTCTTCTTGTTGCAGTGACCCTTTTACCATTATGTAATACCCTTGTCTCTTTTGATCTTTGTTGGTTTAAAGTCCATTTTATCAGAGACTAGGATTACAACTCCTGCTTTTTTTTCTCTCTCCATTTGCTTGATAAATCTTTCTCCATCCTTTATTTTGAGCTTATGTGTGTCCTTGCACATGAGATGGGTTTCCTTAATACAGCACACTGATGGCCTTGACTTTTTATCCAATTTGCCAGTCTGTGTCTTTTGATTGGGGCATTTAGCCCATTTACATTTAAGGTTAATATTGTTATATGTGAATTCGATCCTGCCATTTTGATGCTAGCTGGATGTTTTTGCCTGTTAGTTGACACATATGTTTCATTGTGTCAATGGTCTTTACCATTTGGTACATTTTTGGAGTGGCTGCTACTGGTTGTTCCTTTCCTTGTTTAGTGCTTCTTTCAGAAGCTCTTGTAAGGCAGGCCTGGTGGTGATAAATCTCTCAGCAACTGCTTGTCCATGAAGGATTTTATTTCTCCTTCACTTATGAAGCTTGGTTTGGCTGGATATGAAATTCAAGTTTGAAAGTTCTTATCTCTAAGGATGCTGAATATTGGCTCCCACTGTCTTCTGGCTTGTAGGGTTTCTGCTGAGAGATCTGCTGTGAGTCTGATGGGCTTCCCTTTGTGGGTAACCTGACCTTTTTCTCTGGCTGCCCTTAGCATTTTTCCTTCATTTCAACCCTGGTGAATCTGACAATTATATGCCTTGGGGTTGCTCTTCTTAAGGAATATCTTTGTGGTGTTCTTTGTATTTCCTGGACTTGATTGGTGGCCTGGCTTGTTATATTGGGGAAGTTCTCCTGGATAATATCCTGAAGAGTGTTATCCAGCTTGGATTCATCTCTCTGTCACATTTAGGTACACCTATCAAATGTAGATTAGGTCTTTTCACATAATCCCACATTTCTTGGAGGTTTGTTCATTTCTTCACTCCTTTTTCTCTATTCTTGCCTTCTCCTTTTATTTCATTGAGTTNTGGAGGCTTTGTTCGTTTCTTTTCACTCTTTTTTCTCTCTTCTTGCTTTCTCTTTTTATTTCGTTGAGTTGATCTTCAATCTCTGATATCCTTTCTTCTGCTTGGTCGATTCAGCTATTGAAACTTGTGTATGCTTTGTGAAATTCTTGTTCTGTGTTTTTCAGCTCCATCAAGTTATTTATATTCTTCTCTAATCTGTTTATTCTAGTTAGCATCTCATCTATCCTTTTTTCTAGGTTCTTAGTTTCTTTGCATTGGGTTGGCACATGTTCTTTTAGCTCCAAGAAGTTTGTTATTACCCACCTTCTGAACCCTGTTTCTGTCAACTCATCAGATTCATTCTCCATGCATCTTAGATCCCTAGCTGGTGAGGAGTTGTGATCCTTTGGAGGAGGAGAGGCATTCTAGGTTTTGGTGTTTTCATCCTTTTTGTGCTGGTTTCTTTCCATCTTAGTGGATTTATTTACCTGTGGTCTTTGTAGTTGGTGACTTTTGGATGGAGTTTCTGAGTGGATGTCCTTTTTGTTGATGATGAAGTTATTTCTGTTTCTTAGTTTTCCTTCTAGCAGTCAGGCCACTCTGCTGCAGGACTGCTGGAGGTCCACTCCAGACCCTGCTTGCCTGGGAATCACCCGCAGGGGCTGCAGAACAGTAAGGGTTGCTGCCAGTTACTTCTTCAGTCTTCATCCCAGAAGCGTGCCTGCCAGATGTAGGCCTGAGCTCTCCTTTATGAGGTGACTCTTTGGGTATATGGGGGTTGGGGAGCTGCTTGAGGAGACAGTGTATCCCTTATAGGAGCTCAAGTGCTGTGATGAGAGCTCCATTGTTCCATGCAAAGATGCCGGGCAGGTACTTTTCAGTCTGCTGTCACAGAACTCATAACTACCTCTTTTCCCAGGTGCTCTGACCTAGGAAGGTCGGCTTTATTTATAAGTTCCTGTCATGCTGCTGCCTTTTTTCATAGATGCTTTGCCTCACAAGGACTTGTCTAGTCACAGTTTGCTAGCAGAGGCATTGCTGAGCTGCCACAGGCTCTGCCTAGCTGCTGTGTGAACTGCTTTGGTAGTGGTAGACTGCCTCAGTAGTGGTGGTCGCCCTTTCCCCCACTGAGGTGGCCCATCCTGGGTCCAGCTGCGCTTGCTGGGAAACTCTCAATCCAGAGCCTTTCAGATTGTTTTGTGGGGGTGTTACCTGACAAGCCAGATCACCTGGTTCCCTGTCTCCGCCCCCTCCCTTTCAGTTGAGTGGGTGGCTCTGTCTCCCAGGCATTCCAGGCACCGGTTGAAATGGCCAGCCAGATTTGTGTGAGTTTCTATGCACCAAGCCAGCATTGGCTGAAACCGCCATGCTGAAAACTTGTGACGCTTTTAGGACAGGGAATCTCCTGGTCTGTGGGCAGTGAAAATGTGTTTGGAAATGCAGTGGGCATTCACCCTCTGCTTTGTTCTTGCTGGGAACTGCACTCCAGAGCTGTTCCTATTTGACCATCTTGGATCCTCCCACCGATTACATTTTTATAACATTCAAGAACGTACAAAAGTAATCCACGCTTATAGATGTTTAGATGGGAGTAGCATAATATGGGAGAAGGGATGAGAGGGACTTCTCATGCTGCTAATGTTCTATTTTCTTCCCTGGGAGGTATTTTCACTTTGAGAACATTTATTGATCTGTATACTTATGATTTGTGCTCTTCTGTATGTGTATGTTATAAATGTAAAAGCTTATTTTTAATAAAGAAAAAATAAAATAAAAATTGTTAAAGAATTACATCAGGATTACTAAGAAAAGGGAACACAAATGTCACATAAAGTATTTTCAGCATTAATCTGAAAAAGCAAATTTAAATGTGATGTCATTTCATAACTGGTGTAATGGCAAAAATATAAAAGTCAGATGATATCCAATGTTGGTAAAGAGAGGCAGACTTACAGAAAATCTCACGTACTATTAGTGATTTAAGCATGTGTGTACTCTGTGACCCGGCAGCTCATTCTTTGGTATATACCGCGAAAATCTCTTCTATGCAGCAGAATGCACAGAAAAAGAGTTTTTAGCAGAATTGTTTATAGTGATAAAAGCTGAAACAGTCAATTATTCATCTCAAAGGAAATGGGTCAAAGTGTGCCATATTTACACAAATAGAAATCATGTAGTCAAGACAAGGAATATTGACAGCTATGTGCAGTCACACAAGTTGGACTGGAAAATCCAATAATGGGTGGGTAAAGCAAGTTATTGAAGAATGAAGTAATATTCTAGTTACGTAAAGTCCAAAAACAGACATATTTACCAATCATATTATATTGTAACATTTTAAAGAAAAACAGGAATAGGATTTGCAGAATTTTCTGGGACAGAGGGGACATTCAATGAAGGAAGGCTTGGAGATTCAAAAATATTGTAATGCTCTGATATGGTTTGGTTGTCTGTCCCCACCAAATCACATCTAGAATTGTAATCTGCACGTGTTGAGGAAGGGACCTGGTAGGAGGTGACTGGATCATGGGGGCAATTTTCCTGATACTGTTATGATACTCAGTACTCACGAGAGCTGATGGTTTTTTTTAAGGTGTTTGGCAGTTCCCCCATTACTCTCTCTCTCTCTCCTTCCACGACATAAGACGTGCCTTGCTTCTCCTTCACCTTCCACCATGGCTGTAAGTTTTCTGAGACCTCTGCAGCCATGCAGCACTGTAAGTCAGTTAAACCTCTTTCCTTTATGAACTACCTGTCCCAGGCATTTCTTTATAGCAGTGTGAAAACAGAATACATACTCTCATTTCTTAAGCTGTATGTTGACTAAAATCATGTTCATCTTATTGTACTGTGTTTTAAACTGTGTCTAACTTAAACATAATTTTTATATTAACGGTAGCAGAAATTTTTAAGTTAAAGAAAAAGAATGAAATATGTCAATATAACTGGTTTTGGACCTTTTGCCATGATTTTCTGAACCAAAGCTATCAATTACAATATTTTAATAAAACATTGTGCTAACTCCTAAAGTTATTTTAGAAAGTGTCCATCTGATATCTTTGAGACCATGGTCATTTGAGAACACAGTGAAGAGACCAACAGAGTAAATCACCAGGACTTGTTTACACAACACAAAATGTGGCTGGTAAAATATTCTCTAGTGATGTTTCTGAAACCAGAGACCGGAAACATACAGTGGAAATGAAACCCTGTACTATTTTAGTGCCAACACAAACAACAATTATAGTGTGATATGAGAAAAGTTGTAAAAAATACTTCTGGGTTTCAGTAGTTTAAACAGTCAGCATATTTCTGTAATTGTGGCAGATTGGCCCCAAAACCTTTAGCATCTTCAGCAAGGAATGACTCTTAGACATTAAAGTGATCCTTGATAAAACAACCCCAGGGTCATGAGAAGGCTACTCTGCCAATTTCATTTCACTGTGGGACCCAGTGACATCTGGCTCAGCTGCAAAAGCTGGAAAACTTCTTTAAAATTCTCTTGACAGTAAAAATGGACATGTGGAAAACATTCTAATCAGTTAATCTTTGGTGCTCCTGAAAAAGGGACATTTGGCTTTATACTTCATGATGATAAATATGCAACCTCCAGATCTAGTTGTAAATAACTTAATGGCATTTGAATATGAAATAGATTTTCATTTCCCAAATATGACAAAAGATGAATATGCACCTGCATCAACCCCATGACACAAGAAGCCCCTGGATTTTTTATTTACCCTTGAGTTTTATAATTTCTCCAACTTTACAACCGTTCTGTTTGGCCAGTGAAAATCAGTGAACAGTAGCAAGTCATTTCTTCTCTTTCCTTTCCTCATTCTCACTTCCTTTCCTTACGACTTTTATACGCCCACACTTGCTCAAGTGCATATACATATATAAACACCATCAATAAGTGATCTTTATAATCATTGCATAAATATATTAGGATGTGAATATGTAGCTGTGAAGCAAAATTGTACTGACCATGTTATGGGCTTCCCTTAAATAGATAAATATCAGGCTTCAAGATCTCAAGATCTTTAAGATTTTCAAGATTATAGAAGCTGTCTCTACCTTGTAGGTTTTTCTTTTTGTTGTTTTGACAAAGTTTCTCCTTTTTTCAGTTATTGATTCCACTGATTTCCTCTTCTTAGCATTAATATTTGTTCTAATTTGAAAATACCACTTCAAAAGCTTTGGGTTTAAACTCAGAAAACCAATTATAGAAAAAAGGAAATGCTGTACAATTAGTTAGAGGTCTACAAAGTTCCCTACTAAATGTATGCTATTAAAGAGGTTTTCTTTCTCCTACTTCAAACATCTTTTGTAGTTTCTAGTCAAAATAAATATGCAAATAGAGAAATAAATGCATAGCTAAATAAATCAAAGAAAATAAAGCACAGCTATTGCTTTGGATAAATCCGCTCATGATTGTTTTTACCTGATTCTCTCTGGTCTATGTTAGGTGGTAAAAGGGAGAGTATTGCATAGCAGTTACAAGCACTGCCTCCAAAATCTAAATGTCTATGATTAAATTTTGACTTTGTCTTCCTAAGCAAATTACTTTATTTTTTGATGTTGCATGTTCCCTCATCTGTAAATTTGGAATTTGAATAGTTTGTACTTGTGAGCTGTTGTGAGGATTAAATGAATGTGAGAACATATTCGGTAGCTTTTCTCACCCTTCTCTATTGGCTCCATTCCCCAGCTAACAGTCAATCTAATCTCCATACTAGAATCAGAACAGTCACTCCATCATTCTACCTTTCCATTAGAAGGTTGGCTTCTCTCAATCCTGATTCTAAAAGATAGGTATTATAATTGGATGTTGCAACATCTCATTACGACTGCATCTTTGTATTCCTCACAGGAATTCATCAAATATCTATTGAGCACCTTCCATAAGGCATTGTTCTCTGCTAGATGCTAGATATGACCGGTTGTTCTATAACCTTATGGTGGGGTGTGTTTGTATTTGTGAAATGCTATCAGGTCACTTACTTTCAAACAATTCAAAAATCATTAAACCTAAATTTATTGTTACATTTTAATGTACATCGTGAGGCAGAACTCAAATTCTGCATGCAAACTTTAGTGGCTCCATTGCAGCTTTAATATCGAGTCTGCAAAAGAGATCCTAACCCTTGTTCAGTTGCCCTTGATCTGCCAACTTGGCCTTGTCTCTTGTCATGCTTCTTCTCATTCCCAAATCCCCTGGATTGGGGGCCTTCACACAGGTATTCTATATGGTGCATTTCACTTTCTTTACCTCTAGATAACGCCTATTTATCTGTCAAGTCACAATTTGGAAAGACTTCCTAAAGTCATGTTTCTAGGCGGTGCTCTTGTACCACATGGCACCTCACCTGACAGAGTACTGGTCACATAGTATCCCCACTGCTTATTTACATATCAATGTACCACTCATTAGTAAGGAGAAAGACTGCATCACAATTGATCATAGCCTCTACCACCGGCCTAGCATATAGTACATGCTTTATGTTCAAACCTATCAATTCCCTATCTTCAGGGAATGATTCAATACTGTCAAGACATAGTTTCAATAGAAACACTCCATTTTATAGGTTCTGATGCGTAATATGTTTTAACTCAATTTCCTTGTGGAATTGTAGATGATTACTTGATGTCATAGTACCTAGGGGTACAAAATGAGCAGCATCCTGCACTTAATGAGGGTACACTCTAGGATTCTTTACAAAGTGATTTACAATTCAGAAGCTCTACATTGTTACTTGTGCCAGTTCTCCTTAACTGAGCTCTGGTTCTTATCTGCATGTAATTTAGTTCTAGTTGGGATTGGATATAAGGTGGGGCAGAAATATAATAATATCCACTCAGGTGCCATGGCAACTTATTTCCACGTTTGTACATAAAAAGCCTAGAGTGACATTTGGATGAAACATTTGCCAAAAAAAAAAAAAAAAAAAAAAAAAAAAAAAAAAAAAAAACACAAATAAAAAGAAAAAAAAAAAAATTTGAAAAAAAAAAAAAAAAGATGAAAATATTCACACAGAAAAAATATATTTTATATTATATGGAGGTGATACAGTTGAACTACAGGGGTAGAAATACATAGAATAAATGTTTTTATATGTGTTCAGGAGCTTCTTAAAGTAAGACCTTTATTAGTTGATGCCATAATTTCACTTCAGAAATGTGGCTTATTAAGAAGAAGCAACGCCTTGAGTTGAGGAAGAATTACCTAACATATAGACAATGATTCCAGGCGAAAAAACATATGTTAAGGCCACAGAGTTTAGAAACAGTGTGGGGGAATTTACAAGAATTTCTTTTCCTTTTTGAGATGGAGTCTCACTCTGTCTCCCAGGCTGGAGTGCAGTGGCACGATCTCAGCTCACTGCAACTTCCACCTCTTGAGTTCAAGTGATTCTCCTGCCTCAGCCTCCTGAGTAGCTGGGATTACAGGTGTGCACCACCATGCCCAGCTAATTTTTTAATTTTTAGTAGAGATGAGGTTTCACCATGTTAGTGGGTCAGGCTGGTCTCGAACCCCTGATCTCATGATCCATTCACCTCTGCCTCCCAAAATACTGGGATTACAGGCATGAGCCATGGCACCCGGCCAATAAGAAATTTTATGTTGTTGAAGCATCATGTTCAAAGGGATGGTAACTTAAAGACAATGATAAAATTACATCATGTAAGACAAAGATAAATGATGAGGCTGAAAAATACATTCTGATGCCAAAACTTCAAGGGTCTCACTAATAAGGGTAAAACTCTTGAAACTTATCCTGCAGATAATGGAGGATCACAAGAGTTTTGAGCAGGGAAGTGATATTTGCACTTTAGATTTGTATTTTAGAACTCTTTCTGGTATATCTATAGAAAGTAGATTTAAGGAGCGTAGGACAAAGCAGATCAGATCATAGACTCTCTCAATGAATCAAGAAAGAGATATTGGAGTTCTTGTGTGGAAGGTGTGCATAGTACAGAGGAGTAGAGGGCATACTGGAAATTCATTTAAGAGGTGATAGTAGGACCTCAAAATTGACTTAACATGGAAGGCCAGAGAGAGGGAAGAAACAGCTGAATTGCATGCTTTTTGCATGAGTGACTAGGTGACCAGTGACCAAATGTTGTCATGTAGAGCCATTTGTTAAATGTCTAACCATCCTCCAGAGCAGACACTTGGGCCCAAACTACACTAGGGACAGTATAAATAGAAGAGGCCAAGCATAAGGGTCATTGCACATTCTCAAATTAGCTCAGAGAAATGCGACTGGGTCATCAGTTTCCTAGGGGACTTCACAAAGCTCTTGTTCTTGATGCTGCCTCTCTCATTCCACTCAGTTACTACTGCTCTCAGGTTCATCTCTCTTCAAGCTTCCTAAAAAACCATGTTTCCTCCTGCATAGCTAATGATCCTGCCTCCTGATTAGTCAAAATAGTTAAGTCCATCAGGCATAATCTTGCTCAAATTCCCGTCCTGCTTCTCATAGAGGTTTAAGGAGTAGGGTTCTGGATTTCAGTACCAGGGCCCAGAGAAGCAACATCTCTACAAATGGACCATGCAGTCTAGAATCTTACAGTCTGGCATACTTTCAGCAAACTTGTATTTTTACCTTGATATGTCTTTGGAAAATTGTTAACCTGTGTTAGTAATGTCCTTATAGGATAAAGGTTAAGGACAGTGGTTCTGGATTTAGGCAATCCTTAAGGCATAGATGAATGTATACAGAAAGATAAAAAACAAAAAGAAATCCTAAAGGAAAACAAGAGTTAGTTTCAGTATCTGCTACAAAATGGAATAAACCTTACATTACCAAGTAAAGTTTATACCAGAAATAAATGAACGATTACTTCAATCTCAGGGAATTGATGTCATCAGAACATTACCACATTAGAGGAGAAAAACATTTCTTAAGAAACACAGAAAAAAATTGATAAATCTAAATACTGTTTTATAATAAACCTTTTATAAACCAAGAGTAAATGGGAACCACCTGGAGCTCATAAAGGGCATCTATCAAAAACTTACAATGAATTTATACTTAATGATTAACTCTTAGAAATAGTATCAATTAAAAAAATCAAGCAAGGCACCCTCACTCTTTCCACATTGCACAGGAGACTTAAGCCAATGTACTAAATTAAGAAAAATAAATGATAAAAAATAATTAAGAATACAAAAATTATATTTTCAAATGATTTTTTTATCTATAATGACATGTATTCGCCTTGATTTTCATATAGGTAATCATATCATTTGCAATAAGGATAACTCCGGTTTTTATCTGTGTGTGAAGTAATTGCCATATATATATATATATATATATATATATATACACACACACACACACACACATATAAAATAAAATGAACTTGTATATGTATTAATATGCATATTTATAGTAATAAGAGCATTTGACAAAATTTCAGTTGAAATATTCAAAATAAGTGTTTCTACAGAGAAATAATAACCAATCAATACATAAAAAAATGTAATATTCAAGTTAGCAGCAAAAATGACAAAGTACTAGAAGAAACCCGATATGTGTTAGAACCAAATACATATTAAAACCTTAGTTGTAAAACCTATATATCACAATTCCAAAATGTTATTGAAAGAAATACAAATAAATTAGAATAAAAATGGCTAGACATTTAATGTTCACAGGTGAATGAATTTGGTTTCTTAAAGATGGCAATTGTCCTCAGTTTGATTTATAAACTTTCAAATGGAATCCCTAGCAGCGTTGTTTGTGAAACTTGATGACTAAATTTAACCTTCAGATAGAGGAGTAAAGAGCAGAGTAAACGACGATGCATTTTAGAGCAGGAGAGGAGAACTTGCCTTACCAGATTGAAAGACTTAATCATGATAAAGCAGCCTCCAAGACTGATTCTATCCTGAAACCTATGTAGGCTCACAGCACCTAGGATGAGATGAGGAGCAACATGTAATTCCAAAAGGCTGGAAAGAAGGAGAGGGTAGGGAATGGCTGGGCTCTGAGTGTCAAAACTCTTACACTGGTAGGAAATTGAGTTTACCTGTAGGAAATTTTGGGAGCGTCTATAGATATCTACATGGAGGAAACCTTTAATCATTAATCTTGAGTAGATTGTTAATCTGAATGAAATTGAATCAAATTCAGAACTGAGAGTAAGGCTAATTATTGTCATATAATTTACTTGTGTTTTGGAGATGTTGGTAGGTTATCTTTGTTAAAAATATTCTGTAGGTGGTTATCCATGTATCTACACAGAGGCCTAGCAGTAGAAACATCGTCTTAAACTCAAAAAATAATTAAATTACTAAAAGTCACATTAGTTAGTGTTACAGTCACAGGATAGGATTTTTTACACATTTCACTGTTTCCTTTTCAATTTGATTTCTACTTGCAACTAGGAGTCTAATATTTTTATCTATAATATTTTTATCTAAAAAATCTTATGAGATTATTATAGATATTTTTATCTATATTTTATCTATATTTAAAATATCTAAAATAATATTTTATAATAATCTTATGTGATTATTATAGAAAAAATCTAGATAAAAATAATCTAAGATTATTATAGATAAAAATATTATAGATAAAAATATTAGACTCCTAGTTGCAAACAGAAATCAAATTGAAAAGGAAAAAGTGAAATATGTAAAAATTTGATTTCTACTTGCAACTAGGAGTCTAATATTTTTGTCTATAATAATATTATGAGATTTTTTTAAACCATTAAATTATCTTTACAAAAATTGAATGACATAGATTTAATTATGTTTTCAGTTGATATTATACACTAGTAAATTCAGGGAATTAAATTCTCTTGGAATCTAATGTGAATATTATTCACAGTTATTGTCCCTCGATATGCATATCTTTTACAATGTTAACTCTGGGTCATCTACGAGCCCCTTTACAAATTTAATATTTAAAACTCAAAGTGTATGAACAAATGAAGAATGAAACAAGCTGTAATCAAAATAAGATATTTTAGTCTAAAGCATTGTATAGTTTGATTTCCACCTGTTTTATATTCTCATTTTTTCTTCCTGTATTTTTTTTTATGATTCTGTACATACAAAGCATTGCCCTGGAGGTGAGATTTAAAACATTCAAAAGAGGTTGAAAGTATTTTATTCTGAAAGTATATCCCAAGTGTTCTCTGAGGAAAGCAGTAATACGTGGAGTAGAAAAGCAGACAGCTCAATCAGAAACAGAACAAAAAACAAAGCTCACTTTCTTTCTGTGAGTATTCCAACTGGAGAGATGCCTAGGGGTTACTAGATTTAGGAAAAGAAGAAAGCAGACATTTTGTTTTAAATACGTGAAAGGTCTGCAGTTGCCCCAATGGTTTAAACCGAAAATGTTATGTTTCTTTTAGTGTATCTTGAAGCAGTTGTATTAGAATTTATTTTACTGAAGGAGGTTGTTTGAAAATGTGTATGTTTTAGAATAACTTTCCTGCAATTTTCTCTTTAGTAGAGCATTCTAAAGTAAGGAACTTAAAGTATAAATGTAAATAGCTTAAATCATGAAATATAACATCTTTTAAAATTCACTTTAAAATAGCCATGCAATTTTCACATTGTAAGGGCCACTTTTTCATATATCATTTATCTCTCTTCTCAGGTAAAGATTGTTTGCATCCCGACACAGTGGCTCATGCCTGTAATCCCAACACTTTGGGAAGCCAAGGCGGGCGGATTGCCTGAGATCAAAAGTTCAAGACTAGCCTGGCCAACATAGTGAAACCCTGTCTCTACTAAAAATCCAAAAAAAAAAAAAAAAAAAAAAAAATAGCTGGACATGGTGGCATACACTTGTAGTCCCAGCTGCTCGGGAGGCTGAGGCAGGAGAATTGCTTGAACCCTGGAGGCAGAGGTTGCAGTGAGCCAAGATTATGCCAATGCCCTGCACTCCAACCTGGGCAACAGAGATTCCTTTCAAAAAAAAAAAAAAATGTGTGTGTGTGTGTGTATACATTGTTTGAACTCAGCACCAAAAGCCCAGTGAGTTTTGACCCTACATATTGTTCCAATTGAGAGGAGATTCTTTGTACCTTTCATATACAGTTTTCTTTTATATAAACAGTGTTTTTAATTGTGATGGAGTCAGTGCCATATCTACACATTTTGCAGTTAACTACTCCTGAGAGTTCGAGAGGTCATGGGGGCAGGGGAGAAAGCTAAGATGTGGTATAATTGAGAAAGGGAGAAAACCCAGGGACTGAGCATATATGGTGAGCATAGGAAGGGAGGAAGTTATTTCATGTGTAGTTGCAACAAATAAAGATGAGAGTTTTGAGGAAGGCAAGCTTCTAAGAGAGCGGATGGCATTTCAGATGAGAAGTCTGACCCAGCAATCCCATTACTGGATATATACCTAAAGGATTACAAATCATTCTACTATAAAGACACATGCACATGTATGTTTATTGCGCACTGTTCACAATAGCAAAGACTTGGAACAAACCCAAATGCCCATCAATAATAGACTGGATAAAGAAAATGTGGCACATATATACCATGGAATACTATGCAGCCATAAAAAAGGATGAGTTCATGTCCTTTGCAGGGACATGGATGAAGCTGGAAACCATCATTCTCAACAAACTATTGCAAGAACAGAAAACCAAACACTGCATGTTCTCACTCATAAGCAGAAGTAGAACAATGAGAATACATGACAAAGGGCGGGGAACATCACACGCCAGGGCCTTTTGGGGACAGGGAGCTGGGGGAGGGACAGCATTAGGGAAAATCCTTAATGTAGATGATGGGTTGATGCAGCAAACCACCATGACACATGTATACCTATATAACAAACGCACATGTTCTGCACATGTACCCCAGAGCATAAAGTATAATAAAAAAATAAGAAAAGTAAGCATAGAGAAGCAAAGCAGTCTTTCCGACCACATTTCAACACTTATGAGGTATTGTCATATAGTCTTCCTTATTTATTTATTCTAATTTTTAACAGAATATGGCAGTAGAATTCCCCAAAGGCCCCATACTCACATGAATATGTGGCATATCTGATGGTATGCAAAGAATGTTTGGTGTTGATTTGCTGTATTTGGTAGGAGTGTCATTCATATGGACCACAATGAATCATATGAACCTACTGCCATAGTAGTTAACAACCAACCTGAATTATATTTTTATTTATTTTCCCCTCTACTTAACTGTCTTCTTCTAAAATTAGAGATATTATTGTTTTCATTAGCAAGGTGCTATTGAGTAGTTCTTCATAGATATTTATTTTAGAACATGCAGAATAGTCACTTTTTAATTGACTATCTTGAGTACTTTTTAGATTATTTCCGTATAAATAGTCAAATCAAGTATACCTACACTTAAAATACAAACTGTTACTTTGCATATATCTTGATCTAATGTCATGATGCTTTAAGTTCTGATAAAATCATGGTTACCTTCTCTTGTTTACACGATGATTTTAATTTTAAATGAAATACCAAAACAAACCAGATTTTAGCAAGCACATTTACTAGTCAAAGCAACATGAAAAATAAGTTAGTTATATTCTTGTTCTTACCAGATTCCAAGTATTCTGCCTAACCCTTACTGTATTTCAAATTTAGCAGCATCTTCAATATACTTGATTGCAGCCTCCCCTATCCACCCTTCAGGGTTAATTAGCAGGCATTGAAACTCTAGCCAAACTTTCATGGTAACAATAGTGTTTGGTGGACATAGTATTATTTTACTCAGAGAATTATAATGTGGTTTGCCTTTCTTGTTTCATTTCTTTAAACTTTAAAAGTACTGTATATATGTTTCTCCCAGTTAGAGATTTCAGAAAACTAAGGAATAGGTTTCACATATTTCTTCTTTTGACACTTAAAAAAAACATTTACACTAAAAAAAAAAATCTTTACTTCCTTAGATGCCTGTCTAGATAACTAAAAATAAAAATAGTGGAACATTATTCTTCAGAATGTTTACATTGCTTGTCAACAAAGCACTCCAAAATAGATGCTATTTAATACAAGTTAGTTTTTTTTCTCTACATTCAGGGCAGAGAGTTAAATTATTTTTGTTCTAAATCCTGTAGCAGCACCCTAAGGGCAAGAGTCTTAATAAAACACATTAAGTTGTTTTTCATGAAAAGAAAATGTATCTTATATTTTATATGCCTCAGAGATATTTCCTAGCTTACTTGGTCAGATAAATATTTCAATGTTGCTAGTGTTACAATAAATAAGCAATGTTGACATTAAAACTTATTGTCATACTAAATTTCAAAAATTGCTGCGTTAAAGTATACTGACACAGAAAAATTGTATACCTGGACTGCAGAGCTCAGGTAACCACAGAATACTGTCCCCTTGCCTTTAGATATGGGTGACAATTAAGTGAATTCAACAGATTTATTTTAGAAAAGTGTTTTCCCATGGATCAGATCAATATATACAATTTTAAGCATTTGTCTATGCATGTAATTTTTTTTCTAGTAATATGACATCATATTTCCTTCAGGCTCTTAGAACAACCTATGACTTACAAAATGTTTAGAATTGTGATTTACAAGAAGAGCTTTTTTTTTGGTTTTGAAAAACATGAAAATTTATTGCATAATAAACGTGCACTTCTCTTTATATTAAATATACATGGCATTTCTAAATTTTTAATTATTTTGTCAGTTGAATAATATACTGAAAGCACAAAATATATTCATTTAATCAATAAACATTTGTAGGCTGCCTGCCTACCATGTGCAAAACAATACCATTCCATAATCAGATGATATTTGGCAGATATAAATATTGGGACCTCAAAGGCCATTTTATTAAAATTTTATAGGGAGCTCTTAACCATATGTCACTTCCTTTACAATTAGGAGAGCAACCATAAACTCAATCCTTCCTCCTTTTTTACAGAATAGTTATATATATACTCTGAAAGTAATACTTCCAAGGGAACTATTTCAATAGCTCACTTTTCCAAAATGGAAGGTAGGGTTCAAAGAAATTAAGCAACTTTTCACAGTCAACCGTCCAGTTAATAAAGAACTGCAAATAAAACCAAAGGCCATTGCTGCTATATTTGTTGCATCAACCCTTATCTGGTTTTAAGTAATGTTTACAAAGATGTGGTTGATAAAAACAGATAAAAAATATGGTTAAAATTTAACTTTAGTGCTTTCTATGAGTTTCAAATGTCTGTCATTTGTCTTTAGTAATGTGAAACAAATTGCTTGTATACATAAATTATTTGGTTTAGAGCTAAATACCAACTTGAAAATAATGATATTTTTAGTTTTATATGTCTTAAAATAAATTAGTCTTTGCAAATATAGCTGTACTTTATTGTACTTCCTTTTGTGTATAGTTTTCTCCATTTGTTATCCTTGGTGAGAGACTGCCTGGAAGAGTCCCACCTCTGTAAAGTTTCCAAAACACAGCCATATATATATATATATATATGCATTTGTTAGATGGTTCAAAAACCTTGATGTATATTCCTCCTGGACACGTTGGATAATGTGAGTAATTGATAAAAGATTAGGTACAAGCCTAAAATACTGAGCAATAGCAGACATAGTTTTCTTAAGAAATACCATAGTACTTACAGAAGTTCTATAGATATTAGCTGTAAAAAATTTCCTCTAAAATGAGAATTTTAAGTTAAATAGTTGCTCTATAACGTAACCAAAATACAGGCATACACACATACATATACAGAGTAACATAGCCTGATATAGATTTATATCTATATATTTATCTGGATATCTACATATTCAACAATGTAACATTTGAGTGAAATTTGAGAAGTGTAAGTATATGTATATGTATATGCATCATAAGGCTCTATAAAATTTATTCTAGTGAGCATCTAGATTTATATATCTCAATTTAGTGCATCTTATTCCTATTTATATTCCTCACAGTGGGTTGTACATAGAAACCACTTAATAAATATGTTTTAATAAATAGTTATTACATCGTATTTTGGGAGACATGTACCAAAGTGTGCTACATAGCAGGAGGGATCCAGCAATATGTCAGAACTAACGTCAAACATCAGTAAACAGGAAACTGCTATTAACAAGTTCAGTCATTGATGTTGTTTATATTTTTTAAGGACTGCTCCCCATGCCTCGGTCTCTGCTTGTTGAATCTCCCTACTTTTCAAGGCCAAGTTCAAATGTCATTTCCTCTATAAAATCTCCCTCAACTTAACCAGTCTAAAATAATTTTCTTTCTCCTTAAACTCTCAACAATATTTTCCTAGCTGGCCTGAATTAAAACTTCTTATAATCTCCCTTTTAATTTTCCATATATACATTGTATCTTTTCTACTAGATTCTGAGTTGTCTTAAGTCAAGGGCTACATCTGAAATATGTTAATGTGCTAAGTTTTTTGTGAGTGAATAATTAGTACATGTTGGCTGATAGCATGATTTACTCTTTCGCTTACATAAATAAAATGCTGTCTTAAAAGCTCTCATTCTATACTAATTTTGACAGGAGAGGAGGCTGCTTTGTGAAATTTGAACTCATTCAATGAATAGACATTTACAAAATTAATATTGCATTTTCCAGTAAGAAGCTAAAATCTTCTGTTATAAAGTACAGATTTTTGTTGAAACATACTTCATGGGACAAGAAAGTATACATGTGACACGGATTATTCAAATTAATTTGTTAATGGGTTCATTTAAGCTTTGACCTATAGCACTCTCCCTAGTACATGTAGTTTACTTATCCAAAACACTGTGGTCTATCAAACAGCAAAGTCTTTTGTGATATGGAAGAAAGTGCAATGCACAAAATATAATATTTTCTCTTCTATTCTCATCATTAAAAAAATGCTAGCAGGGTCTTCAAAGTGATTCACTAATGATACTGACCTGATTAGTAAATACTTATTCCTAAGACATGACCCTACTATGTGTCTGATATTACTTTTTAATACTGTCTCCATAGCCCCCTTTACTCCAAGTACAGTGGTCTCCTTACTTCCATCTAAACACATCAAATACCCCTAAACACATCAAATCCCCATTGTCAAGACATTTGGTTCTGGCCTTCCTTACACACTATTATTTCAGACCAGTTCATGGTTAACCTCCCACTTCGTTCAGGTTTCAGTTCAAATACTCCTTTATCAGAACAATGTTCCCTAACAAAATGGTCTAAATTAGCATCTCTACCCTGTCACTTGCTTTCCTGTATCATCATTATCTTGTTTAGCCTTCATAGGCGCTTTTCTTCCCCACTAAAAACTGGCTCCATGAGAGCACAAATTTTGTATGCCTTATTTTCTACTACTGTATACGTGGCACCTAGTACAATATAGGAACCCAATAAATATCTGTACAATGATGTAGTCAATACTTTCCACTAGCAAGCATTACATGTCATTTTAAGTTTCCTAAGAACAAAGACTTAAGGAAAAACATGACAGCTTAACACTAATAAATTCTTTTCCTGTATTATACTTTCAATGGAATAGATTGAATAGTTTCTAGAAAAGGTATCTAGTGAATATTTATTGTTTAGTCTGTTCAAAATAATCCCCCACTTCTAGGAAAATATGTCATCACATCACTCCAAACGTGGTTCTAGTGAAGGCCCAGAAATTGTAGCATCCTTCTCCCTTCCTCCCCCAACTTCTAACTTAAAAAGTGCTCCTGTGGCCGCAGTGAGAGAAATTTTCATATTCTAGTGCACTGACTTTCCTTACTGGTGCACAGATGGATGTGTGACTCATGGTGGGTTAATAAACATCACTGTCCCAAAAGTTTTCTAGTTAGAGCTTATGAAAAAAAGCTCTTTTCTCTTATATAAAATTTTGTGACTTTTGACATAGATGACTTGAAAGAATAAAGCCAACACACAGAGAAAAAAATGATGGGAGAGAGAGACAAAGAGAGAGAAGGAAGGAAAAAAAGAAAGGATGAAAGAGACAGAAGGAAGGATAATACTGGAGACTTTGTTTCAGTGTTTCCCAAGATTAACCAATCAAACTTTTTCTATAATTCACTTAACGGAACCAATGAATTTATCTCCAGCCCTTTTCTTGGCTTTAATAACTCAACCTACTTATCCTGGCTAATAAAGAATATAACACAGTAAAATAAATGGACAATGTCTCCAGTAGGGATTTGAAGAATAAATGTGGGGCGGGGGGAGTCCTGCTTCACAAGACTTTTATTTATTTATTTATTTATTATCATGACTTTGAATAAGCTGAAAATGGGATTCAAGGAAGCTATCTCTGCAGGAGTCTGAGCTAATGAGATCCAGAACTTTCTGGTGAACTGAATTGGCATGAGGATAGAACTAAAATACTTAGAACAAGATGGACAGTGAATCTCATAAAGTGCATTTCTTTAATATCACTTCGCCCAGCCTGCCTTTGATAAGAGTTAGGTAGAAAATAATTCAAGATTCAACTCCTTGGCAAGGATGATTAGATTTTTCAGGGATCAGTCAGAAGCAGAAGACACAAAAGTAATCGATTGTAGGAAACACAGCTGAGAAGAAAAGTATAAAAGTGAACATCTGACAAAAAAAAGCAGCCCAGAGGTTAGCAGGTCCTTTGGGGTAAGGCAAACCAGGTACCTAGAACACAACATTTAGGAGGCACTGTTTCTCAGGTGCTGATCTCCAACTTGCTGATCAACTCAGTGGCTGAATGGCATTCTAAAATTTGGGCCCTGTTTGCCTGACTCTTAAGGAGGCACTCCATGAGAGTAGCAGTAGCAGGAAACCACTGTTGCAATAGCAGTGAGTCCTACAGGCTGGATGGACAAAGAAAGAAGCAGTGTTACTGGATCCCAGCATCCAGAGTCACAGTGAGAGCTGGAGTCATGATGAGCCTGTCCATGGCCAACAGAAGGCACTGGAGACTGCAAAGAAAACATAGTTTCTGCTTGAGATACCACCGAAAGCTGTTAGTGGGAAATAGCTGACTTCTTCCTAAGAGCAGAGCTTTCTATTGGCTGAACTCTACGAATCCAGTTGATATCTGAACTGGGGAAATGCATCCTGAAAGAATCAGTCTCTTGTGATGATAGCAAAGATGTGATGGACAAGGAAGAACTCCTGTTCTTCCTTGGACATTAATCTGTCCCTGATTAATACTTTGTGCATTTTCCTGCATGCCTCATATGTGTGGCTTTTTTTTTTTTCTTTAGAATTATCTAGGCTGTGAGTGAAACAGCATTTGAATTTGATTCCGATCTAATGATTTTTATTTCTTATATATTTTCATTTTACAAGAAAAATGACATTGAATTTCAGGTATTTTGAAGCATTAAAGTAAAAACAGAAACATAAAATATGCTACAGGTTAGACAGGAGCTTTTGTGGGCCTAGTGGTGTTTGGCAACTTTGCTATAACAGCAAGTATGTGTGGGTTTGGCGCTCTTCAGTGAGAATCTTCAGCAAGTGTTTTAAAAATTATGTCTTATATGACTTTTTTTCTTGGCTATTAGCACTGACCATCATGGTTGTATGCCATCTGGAAGCTTATATGCATTTGACCTTCCCCTTAAGTCACTGTGTCTTTGCTTAGCATTTGTACATCCTATCTTCAGATGCCAAGGAAATGAATCTATCACAATAATGCTGATGCCCAAAACTATAATAGCAAAAGCACTTAATATTCTAATTTTTTTTTGGCTGTGTTTAGAATTTGATGACAGAATTAGATATAATTGAGCAAATCAAGTTCAATATGCATCCACAGAAAGACTTAGAATTGGAGAAAATCCTAGGGCCATCAAAGCTGATGTCTTCACTAACAGTAGAAGGGATTCCTTCTGCAACCTTTAGATTGTCTTTTAATACTTCAGTAGCAAGGAGATCATGATTTTGAAAGCTAACCCAATTGTGTTTGGGCAGCATTAAACAGCTAGAGAGTTATCCCCCAAAATCGACCAAAATCTACATCTTTCTATTTGCCTCTGGAATCATACAGAATATGTCTGCTTTCTTGACCACGTAATAATCTTGAGCTGTCCAACTACAATTCTCATCTATCTCTGAGCCTTTTCCAAGGAAACTATCTGCAACTGCCTCAACCATAGGTTATATCATGTTTTCTAGATTTGCAGGTTTGCTCCAAAGCTGCTCTCTTCCTATATAGTTAACTGTAATTATACCTATGTTTATTTTCCTGCCTTCTTTGAATAACTGGCTTCAACTGCATCATTTCTGGTGCCTTCGACTAGACTATTTCTAGTGCCAGAAAAAAAAATATTTTATGTATTCACAGGCTTCCTTCTTCCTCCAAGTTGCACCCAATGCTTTATAAAAGTAATACTATTGTTAACATAAATATCTTGTTAGATATTTTATCAATTGTGGCTCTCAATCTAGGAAGGTCCTTGCTAAGTCATTTAGAAACCAAGTTGAGCTTGAGCTATTTGAAACTAACAACAAGAATATGAATGGTAATACTCATATGAAGAAATAATATCATAATTATTTTTTTAGACATGGAGTCTCACTCTGAAGCCCAGGCTGGAGTGCAGTGGTATAATCATAGCTCACTGTAGCCTCAAACTCCTAGGCTAGTGATCCTCTCTCCTCAGACTCCCCAGTAGCTGGGACCATAGGCATGAGCCACTGTGCCTGGCCTGTACAATATTTTGTACTTTACAGAATACATAATAATATTTTATATCTATGTAAAAACACAACAGTGTCCAGTTTAATGAATTCTGAAGTATAATACTCCCCAAATAGATGTCTCCTAATAAATGGTGGAATACATCTGTAAATCTGCTTAGCCACTTCTCCTTTAAAACAGTGTTTCCAGCTCCTCCTATCCTTTTTCCCCTGCCTCCTCTGAGTGAGCTAAGTTTGAAGAGGGCTTAAGTATCATCCTGGCATTAACGGGGAATTACCTGGTCCGCAAACATTCTTAGTCCTCCCTGAGATGTGACTATCTGGCCCATTCAGCTATGTCCTTGTGATGGTACCCAAACCGTGATCCACCCAACTCTAGCCCATATTCCGTGCCACATTCTGGGTCATGATTTTAGTTCCCTCATGCCCACCGGTTATCTTTCAGCTCTTCTGGGGAAATGGGAATTGGTTGTATGCTTTCTATGCCAGGTTTGAGTGTTCTGTATTCTTTGAAGTTGCCTGAAAGCCACTGGCTAGGTGTCTCACTCACCCTTTGCTGCCCTATTACCTCAGTCAGCTGCATGTGGAGCTTCTGAGTCTTGTATACCCTCCAGTACACACTTTCGAAAGCAAGACCACTCTCCTTTGTTACAGGGCTCCACCAAACCCATATGAAATTCCTATCACTCATTACCCCTGACTCTGCCCTTGGTACTCAGCAGATGGGAAGCCTGGTGCTCCTCCCAGGGACCAAGGAATCACTGCATCACATATTTTTAAATTATTGTACTGAACAATGGAGTCCAATTATTTGAGTTACAAGGATGTTTAACTATAAATATAAACATTACCAAAGAGATGAAATCACTTTAACTGCACATGGGAAAGAGGAAAAAAAAAGTTGAAAAATAAATGTGAATTTCAATTAGTTTTGAATAATTAGGAATGCTTCAGGAAACATCACGTGGTAAATAGCCAGTTTTCTATGTCTATAATGATTTTTAAAAAAACAACTTTCACCTTTCACTAGAGGTGATTCTATATCCCACTTTAGTTAACAGATCCCCTCCACTAAATTGTTGTTAAGCTAGAGATCTCAGCGCCTTGTTAATGGTATTTCTTTCTTCAGTCATTCCTCATTCATTTAGACAGTATTTTACCTTGTAAATTTTTCTCAAGTTTATTCCTTAACATATCTTTTTCTAAATAGTCATCACTAATGATTTGATGTATTGCATTAATTTTCTAACAAGTGTTTCTGCTTACATATTTTTCAGCCTCTATCCATCTCAATCATTGCTCCTTTGCTAGCAAAATCAGAAAAAAAAGGAAGCGCTGGTGATGGCATGATTATTCATAAACCTTAGATAGACCTTTATGTCTTAGAGAATGAAGCTCCTATTTTATAGCAAGGCACAGGGCCTCCCGTGATCAGGAGCTATACTCCATCTGTATCCCAAGAGTCCCTACAATAAACATCCCATTAAAATCTTCTTAGTACATACTTGGCATGTTCACCGTATGTATGATTTTTCACATTGTTTCTTCTCTGTAGAACACCTCTTCCCACATCATCTCCCCACCCTCCTCAATATCCTTCAAAGCCCAGTTCAGAGGCAAACGATTTAACATTTTCACTATCCCTCCCCTTCTCCACCCCCTCCTTGCTCCACTACAAAATATACAAACACTCTCACTGATGTTTCTGAATAGCTTTGTTTATAATTCTCATAATAGCTCCTACATTCTCCTTTGTATTAAAGTTCCTCGTATTAATGAATATCTTCTGTGCTAGGTCATTAACTTAATGATACTAGTTACCAGTCTGTTTCCTAGGAACAGTAGCCAACTCAGGCTACCTTAAACAAAAAGGAAAATTCATTATGAAGATAAAGAGGTGTCTCATGGAAACTTCTTGGAGAAATTATGCACACAAGCCAAGAACAGATATTTAGAAAGACGTATTTTTTTACCTGATTATGAATCTCAGCTTTACCTTTTACCAAACATGTAACATTATACATGATCATATTAAACATTCTATGCCTCAGTTTCCTCAATTATAAAATGAGGATGATTATGATAGTACCCACTTCCAAAAATAAAGCAGGTAAGAGAATGCAGCTGGACCTCAGGAAGGACCAAAAAGCTGTCTGAAATTCAGGCCATGTTTCTCTGATTCACCCATGCTTCATTTCTCATTTTACTATAGATTGAATTTCTCTGCTCTCCATTATTCATGGAAAAAGTTAGTGGTCCACAGCTCATTTGCTGTACATCTCACCTCTTAGAAAGATGGATTCTGTCTTTGTGCTGTTCCAAGTCTTAGTGAGAAGACTGTGATTGACCAAATTTAGGTCCAATCAGCTGCAGCCAAGATTAATAAAAGAGTCAATGAGCAGTTTCCAGAAGTCCTTTTTATGACAGGCACTCCCAAGAGGAGAAGAAGGTTTAGGGAGAAAACGAGATAGGTAGTGATCCACTCAAATGTTCCTTTATTTTTGTGTCCTCAAAAAGGTAGTGTTGTGTCTTCAAGTTCAGTTTTTACCATATATAATCCTATATGCACCCAGGTCTTGATATTACATACAGTATTGTGGTATACTCATTATTTGTTCAATTTGTCCTCAAAAATATTTGAATAACAACTTGTTATGTTCCAGGTACTATGCCATATGCTGAAGGTATAATGGATTGAGATAAATTGAAATTACAGACATCATGAAGCTTATATATACTGCTTGCTGCTTTGACTATTTTCAAAAATTTGGTCTGTACATTCTCACAAGCCATCCGTAGCTTATTAGTATTTATAACTTTGTTCATTCTCTGTCAGAACCACTTTTTTCAATTATTTTGTCTTTTAACATACTTTAACAGAACTTATTAACATTTAGTTGTATTTTCACATTAGGTAGGTCTCCTACTAACATCTACTTTGGAACTGGAAGTTTTTTTTACCTCCTTCCTCCTAGTGAAATTCCAGTAACAGAAAGGCTTAAGTTCTATATCCATCACTATAACTGCCTATAAATGACCACCTATGTGACTTTTGATAAACTCCAAAAGGTCTTTGGTAAGAACTATGGTGCTTAATTCATTTAAAATCAATTAATCATTAAACATAAAAGGGATTTTGGCTAAATTGTCTAGTTGTAAATGTTGGTGATTTGTAGATTAGTATAAAAAATACATGGGAACCTCCACCTGAATAGTCACTGTCAGCACAATATTGTTTATGGTCTGCCTCCTTCTCTTCCTACCCCTCTTCTCCACAACCATTAGTTTCATCCCTTTTTCTTTGTGCACACACTGAAGACTATTGCGAATGCAAGGCAGGGCTGAGTCCAAAAGAATCAAGTGTCAGAGAGCTAGAAATAAGATGAACTCTTTGTAGGGCTCTCAGTCAATGAACTCAATTACTTTGTTTTTGACTTTGGTTATGTACTTTCTACAAAAGCTTCAGGGACCTCGTTCCTTTAACATATCTCTTTTAAGGAATATATATTGTCTCTCCCTACACCCTAACTCAAAGGACAATTTTTTTTTCTGTTAATTTCCTGGCTCACCTACCTGTTTCTGCCCCAGTCCCAAAACTCATCCTAATCTAGAAGAGTTTTTCTTTGTTAATTTTCTCCTCTATGCATGGCATCATTCCTTACTTCCATTTAATTAGCTCTGTCTTTTATGGTTTTCTATTTACATGTCTCACATAATCTCGATATTCCTTTATTCACATACCCCCTCAACTTCTCAACTCTCTTCTTCCTTTAATCACAGGTCCGCTGTCTGCCTCTACATCCTTGTCATATGCTTTTAAAATCTAGCATTATGCTATGTGTGAACCTATGTGATAAGCACATGCCATGAAAGGTCTCATAGAATCCTCAGCAAGCCTGTTAATTGGTACTGTTATCCTCATTTTACAGTTGAGGGAACAGAGAGGTTGAATGACATTATCAAAATCACACAATTAAGATGGCACAACAGGTTCAAACAGAAGTCTGTCTTCTGAAACTGATTTCTTAAGCACTAGGCTGTATGCTCTTCATTTATTTTGAAATCTGCTGCCATCTCTACCCTGTCCTGCCACTCTGCTGAGATGACCAATTTCAAAATTTGTCAATGGCATAAATCCAGTGGATTTTCTCAGCTGTCATTTTTCTTAACTATCCGTTGCACTCATCACTGTGGTATGTATTTAGAGAAAGTTTTTCCACCCTGGCTTGTGACATTGAACTTCCTCCCGAACTCCTTGTCTCTTTCACTAACTCATCATCTTTCTCCCACCTCCAAAAAGTGAGTTTTCACCCAGAAACAAAATTAGGATCTCTGAGGTTTTTATTCTAGCCAAATTCCTTCAAGGAACTCAGAAAGGGAATAAGTCAAGATGAGATTCTTTTTCCCTTATTCTTAATTGCTCTAAGAGATAACCAACTGCCTAGAGTAAAAAATAGTAGCAATATATTGTCAGTATATTTATGTAAAAGTCACAGATAGAGAAACAATAGCACAAAGGATACATGGAAGGAATGGAGAATATACTGTTAGAAGCTCCTTCCCTATGTGTGACTGGTTATTCAAAGATAGATTATGGTTAATTAAAGGTGTGTATTGTAAATGAGAGGACAACTACTCAACAATTTAATGAGATCTAAATATGAAGTCAACAGAAGGGATCAAATAAAATCCTAAAACATCAATTAACAGAAGAGAAGGCAGAAAAGGGGAGAAACAAATTTAAAAACATGTGGAGCAAATAGAAAGCATCTAGCAAAGTGGCAGATTTTAATCTAACCTTGTATCAATTGGTATATCCATTCCAATTGGCTATGCTGATATGAAAACCCACCTCAAAACAAGTCCAAAAGAAGCAAATGCCAGGAAACTAGAAATGAGGTTAATTCTTTGTAGTACTCTCAGCCAAGGAACTCAATTACTTTGTCTCAAAGAGATTGGTTATTTATTTTCTACAAAAGCTTCAGAGACCTTGTTCCTTTAACAACATATCTCTGTTAAGGGATATATGTTGTCTCTACTTACACCCTAACTCAAAGGACAGTTTTTTCTGTAAATTTCCTGGCTCACCTCCCTCTTTCTGCCCCGGTCCCAAAACTCATCCTAATCTATAATATTTTTTCTTTGTTAATTTTCTCCTCTATTCATGGCATCATTCCTTACTTCCATTTAATTTGCTCTGTCTTTTATGGTTTTCTACTTACATGCCTCACATAACTACCATCTCTCTCTATACATATACCCACCTCAACTTCTTCCTCAGCTCCCTTCTTCCTTTTATCCCGTGTTGTCTGTGACATGTGTTAATGACTTTGACCCATAGATGCTTATTTCTCACTGATTTAACAGCCCACTGCACAAGTTCCTGGTAAATGGGTGTGTTGTCTCCTCCAAGTAGTCATTCAGGAACTCAGGCTGCTGCTTCCTTGTGGCTCACCATTCCCTAAGGTCTCAATGTCATCTGTGTTTGATTATTAAAGAGGAAGGATGCTTGTAGTCTCTAAGAAAACATGTTTTGGGAATGGGCTGTATCACTTTGCTTGCATGCCATTGGCTAGACTGTAGTCACACATGCATAACTAAGGACAGGGCAGGTTGCTAATGTCAGCTAGCTGAAGGTCCTGGAAGAAGAAACAGACTTTCGGTGATGAACTAGTTCTATCTGCCACAGATAAACAGTTCAGTCACAAGGTAACAAATTGTCAAAAAAGTGTTTTAGCCATAGAAACCATCTTGGATCTTGAAACAATAAATACATTTTACAAGAAAAATTCAGTTTTGGAGATCGCACCTAAAACTTTGCATTTTTAACTAGGACATCAGGTGATTCCAATACTCAGATGATATCATTCTGAGAAAAACTGCAGAAGGCAGGAGGGAGCCACTGTGACTGAAGCTAAAAATATTTTCACCTGAGATGTTTCCAGGAAGATCTGTTGTCTTGCTACTCAAGTGTGTTCTGGGAATCAGGAGCATTGGCATAATTCAGGATTTTAAGTAATGCAGAATCCCATGTACCACCTCAGACCTATTAAATGAAATCGTATGCTCATTACAGTTTGAGGAGCACTGGGCTAATTATTTTATTCCGAGATGTTAGAGAGCATGGATGGCTACAGAATTAAAGTGATAAAAGCTATATCCAATCAGCAACAGGCAAAAGCAGATGATTCTGAGATGAATCATCTGTAGAATTTGAATGGAATTCAACCAAGGTGAGCCTAAAATAGACCGGTATAGTTTTGGGGGTATGATACTGGCAGAGGAAGGAAATGTCTATGAAAAAAGAGTGGGATAAAACTTTATCAATAAAGTTCATTTGTCCTAAATATATGAGTGGCATATATTTATTATAGAGGATTGGAAAAAATATATAGAAACACAAATAAATGGAACTATAGTTAGTATCCTGTTCTTTTATCTTCCATTTCCTCTTCATTTTTTCAACCATTGTATATTTTTGTATATATAATATTGTACTGTTTATAGATTTATATATTTTTGTATATATATTTTATTGTACAGAAATATTGTACTGTTTCATAATAGTCAATCTTATGTAATTTATTAACTCTGGCTCTATTTTTGAACATTTAACCTATGAACTTATTTTCACTGTTATGAGTAATATTACAAGAAATATTCACCCTTGAACATAAATCTATCTGAAACATTTCTGGCTCTCTTGGGCTAACTTCCTAGAAATACAATCACTAGGACAGCAAATATTTACTTTCTGAAGTTGTTTGCTAATGTTGCCAACTTGTGTGGAAACTTTTCAGAACGTCTCAAAAAGGAAGCTTTTTGATTTGCCAGTGTTCTTTTCCTAATTCACAACCTGCCCCCTGGAGTTGTTATATGGATTAAATGAGTCAATGCATGTAAAGTGTTTAGTAACATGTCTGGCATATAGTCGGTCTTTATTATTAACTATTAATACTGCGCAGTAGCACACAGTTGATAAACTTGCGTTTGCATTCTTACTCTGCCTCATACTAAACATATGAAGCAGGACGTATCAGTTGCCCTTCGTGAATCTCAGTTTACTCATGAGTAAAATGAGAATGCATTACTAATCACTTCAGGTTGACTTTGTGGAGGTTTACCATATGTGAAGCACATGATACAATCCCTGTGAAAAAATAATCAATTAAGTAAATGTTTTCTAATAGTATTTACTATTTTTAGTCTTAAAGAAATTGAAAATTATTTTACTATTTTTTCTTACTCTAAGAGTTCTAAGTACACGCTCCCATTTCTATCTCAATTTGAATTTATCCAATGAAGGTAGGAATTTAATCTGTCTCCTTTTGAAGGCAAGGAGGAGTGAAGCATTTAGGAAAACCAGTTTTAAAGATGAGAAGTCTAATTATTTTGATTAATAATCACATTAGCTTAGTCATTCCTCAACATAGCTCTCTTTATATTTAGATATATCTTATTTACCGATTTTTATATATACTCCTGTTTTTTAAAACATTGGCATAATTCAGGTATGCTAACTGTTCACTATCTGTCACTTACATATTACATGTATTATGTTCACAATACACATCAATGGTAGATAGGGTTCCCTCTCAAATGGGCAATAGCTCATGTAGTATCTATTTAGAATCCTAGTTGAGACACACCTCAAGGCAAGATCTGGGCTTATTGGTGTTAGTATTATTTGGCCTGGGCACTGGAGTAAGAGTAATACTTCATGTATGGGTACTTTCAATTCTTTGGTAAAGTGAATATTAGCTATGAGAAACAAGAAGAAAAATATTGGAAACTAATCACAGTTTGATAGTTTAAATGAATATTCATGTTAAAAGAATTTTCATTTCAGAAATTTTATTCTTTTAAATTAAATCTAACACTACAGATTATTAAAGAAAATGCTGATCTGAGGAGGTAAAAAATATAGATGACTTCAAAAATAATACAGCTCTAATTGCTTTTTGGGACTTTGGTAACCTCACTATCTAACATTTTTAGGTGTTATAAAAGATTTTGAAAACATAAATATACAGATTAGAAATTTTACAAAATATTTTTTACTCCCTTTATTGTTGTATTTATTCATTTTATTTGGGCAATAAGATCTTATAGCAACAAGAAAAAGTTGTGATGGCAGTTTTAGTTAACATATCAGTAACATCTGAGCATTAGAACATCACACACCATCAATACGCCTCAGAGCTCACCTAAGATTAGAGTACACACATGGTATGTTTATGATATATCTACAGCAATTTACTTTTCTCCAGAAAATATTGCCACTAACATTTTATTCATTTTCCTCTGGCCTTAGGTCCAAGTACATTTGTAGAGAGCTCAAGTTGACAGAGCATTCTTAACTGAATTCACCCAGTTAGTGGTATCCTGGGCCACTGGGTTAATAGCTTTAACTGTGAACTTTGAGAGAAGGAGAAGCCAAGGACATCTCAGCCTTTAGAGTTATAATTATATAAATTTACTAATATACATATGTTATATAGATTTATATATTATATATGTTATATATAAATAGGTAATTATATATGCTATATATATGTGTTATATATAAATATATATAAAAACATGTATATGATTTAGAAAGCATTGGTTCTCTGAACCTTAAAAACAGTTGCTTCTCATTGGATAATCATAAGCTACTTCTCAGTGACAAACTATATAGTCATTTTAATTTATCATGCTAAATTCTGTGAGCCGCAGGACTTTTATGTATTCCAAGTCCCTGGCACAAAGAATGTGCTTGTTAAACACTTTAAGTCAGAGGAACAATAAAAATATACTGAATATATTGAACTACATTTTCATGTGTTCTACACCATTGGTAAACCTGTCTTTATTTTAAATGTAGATAACTTGTTTAATAAATATAAAACTATGTATTTGTTTGCAATTTTGAGGGACTGCAACACAGTGGGGTATAAATGCTTGACTTCAACTTGGTGGATTTTGGTGCTATATTGCCACCTTGTGGTTGCTCATCTAAAAATGGACTTACCTTCAAAAACAAAAATCAAAAATAGACATAAAGAATAACTGTTTTGCTTTTGTGATATATGGTGCAAACATAAGTTTGTGCTGTGTTCTTACACACACACACACACACACACACACACACACACACACACACACACAGAAACCTGAGTCTTAATGTAGCGATTGTGCTTGAAAGGGAGAGAAATGGAACATCTTTCCAAGAGTAATCCTTTAATACTGAAAGTCTCTCATGTAGTAAAATCAGCTATGTGGCCCATGTATTATTTTCAAACACACAATAATATAATTTCAATGGATACATAAAAATGTCTTCCCATTCTTAATAATAAAGAAGATAATAATAAAAAGAAATAATGATTTCCTAGTTTGTTCAGAGCTTGTTTACATCATATTAAAATTATTTCTGATGAAATAAGGAAGTAGATATGAAGAAAACATACATAGTGAAATTTTCTTAGAAGACTATGACTAGAAATTTCCAAATCAGCTTGTTTAGAAATGAGAGCATATAATTTAGTATAAGGATAACACTGTCATTGAAAATATTTTTATTTCTGTGAAGCAGATTATACACTTAATAAAGAAGATAATTTAGGGGAAATTGCATTAAAATATTTTTAAAGTACTGTGATTTTTTTTAAAAAGAGAGACTTTAAAGGGAACTGATGCCTTAATATTCTCCTTTACAGGTAATATACCATTGAATAAACTCTTTAAAATTGCTTAAACTTTAAGTCCACATATTGCTTTTAAAATTGAGTCAATTTGTGAATAGAGCTTACTGAAAGAGAATCTGTGTCCACAGCTAACCTGGTACTAGAAAAGTCAGAAAGATCATTTTACATGTCCTCTTTTACTCAGAATATGTCTTCCTTCACCCAGAGTATGTTTGCAGGTTAGCCCTGTAGTCTTAGATCCTAGAAATATCTGTTATTGAAAAATATGAATAAATTCAGAGTCCTGGATTTATTTGCATTCATTATTTGCTATCATTTTATTACTGGCTAAACTTTTCAAAGACTTTTTAACTTTTTCTACTTATGTAGGTACTTAACATTCATTGTGGAGGCATTGGGAAGCAGAGATAGAATTAAAGTAAAATAAATTATCTGTAATCACAGCACCCATCACTGTTAACACCTGTTACATCTCCCAAATCCTTTTTGCTTCTAGAAAATTACATCATGACTCTATGTACTGTTGTAACATGTTCTAAACTGTTTTTCCCTTAACCATGCAGTTAAATAGTATCATCATTTTGTCTTACAGCTGCACCATAAAGTTATTCTCCATTGTGAGACATTTGGATGATTCTCAAATTTTCATTCTTTAAAAAAAATACTATGAAGAGTCTTTATATAAACATATGTGTGTGTGTTGTGTATCCTACACAAAACATATATACAATATACGTCACCCATATGGGTTTGTCTCTATTTTTTATCTAGTGAGAGTTTCTTAGAATTTGTTAAATATTTCTAGAAAGGACTCATTGATAAGGAATTGCTGGGACAAAGACTATGGACAAGTGAAGACTTGTTACTAATCAATTGCTCACCAAAAGGATTCCAATTTACTGTATATTCCTCCTAGTTTGGGTTTGCCCATTTAGCTTCAGTTCCAACAACACTGCCTTTTTTTTCACTGATATTTATTTAAGTATAATGCATATATGGAAATGCGTATAAATGATAAGCTCAATGAATTTTCACAAACTGATATTATCAATGTAACCAACTGAGTTCAAAAATGCAATATTACCAACACCCTCAAAGCTCTCCTTGTGTCCATTTATATTCACACTTCAAAGGATAACTATTAGCCTTTCAAAGCTTTGATTAGTGTGGTCTATTTTAGGACTTTATCTTCATGAAATCATATGATATGTCTTCTTTTGAGCCTTTTTTCAAACAAGCTTCTGTTTGTGAAATTAGTCCATATTGTTGAAGTTGCAGAGTGTTTTAAGTGTTTTATATATTTTAGATCTATACTATACTGTTTTGTTGCCAAAATTTTTTTTTTTTT
>NW_016107463.1:3906055-4013578 GCF_001604975.1 Cebus imitator | reverse complement strand
TGAGACAGAGTCTCACTGTCACCAGGCGCCAGGCTGGAGTGCAGTGGCACAACCTCGGCTCACTGCAACCTCCGCCTCCCGGGTTCAGGCAATTCTCCTGCCTCAGCCTCCTGAGTAACTGGGAATACAGGCTCATGCCACCATGCCCAGCTAATTTTTGTATTTTTAGTGGAGATGAGATTTCACCATGTTGGTCAGGATGGTCTCAATCCGCCCACCTCGGCCTCCCAAAGTGCTGGGATTACAGGCTTGAGCCACCGCGCCCGGCCGCCAACATTCTTTTTTAATTGTTGTCTGAAAGTGTAAAATTCAGTGTTATAGTTTTCACTCAAAATCTTTGATTTAATGTGAGATGGAACTTTTTTTTTGTTTTTGGCTTTCCTGGTTATTTATATTTGCTTTAGTGTGACACTGGTCATTTATTGTTCCTCTGTGGTAATACTGGTTTCTCTATTGTAAATACATCTTTCACTTTTTCCCAAATAGGTTACATTGGCCTTTAGTTACAAAATAGAAGAATGGCTGTTGTTTCCTCACTCTTTCCCAAAAGGCCAATTAAGACTAAAAACTGTTCTTTTGACAAGGTAACAAGTTTCCCTTCTGGGACTCCTGTAGTTGCAGGGTCTTGATCCTCAGTAGTGAAAAGGAACATGATACGTGGATTCCAGATCCCAAAAGTGAATCATCCACATTTCAGGCTGAAGCTATTTCTCACCTATCAGGCTGATTCCTCTGACTTGCTAATTCATACTATTTTAGGTCTTCTTTCAAAACCTGGTTTTCTTGAAATGCTGACCAGTCTTGGTTAACTGTTTGCTGACCCAGGGTACAAAGCTTCTCTAAAGTTAAAGCTGACTCATACCCCCGGATTGATAAAGGGTGGGAAAGATAAGAAACTCTACTTTAGGGTTTTGAGAATCATGGAGGATTTTAGGACAGAGACTCTGATTTATTGGCTTGGGGAGAAGCTTGGGCATTAGTCGTTTGAAAAGGGCTCCAGGTGATTCTAAGGGGATGACAGGAGCAGAATCATGGAAATTTCTGGCTCCTAAGTTGATATATTCAGGTGCACCGAATAGATCGGTTTTAACATCTAAGTAAATAAATGCCCCTGCCTGTTTCTATCATGGCAGACTCCCAGAGATGGGCCAACATCTTAATACTTGCCTTTTCCAACTACCGGACAATGCCACAAATTTCACTTCTAGAGTATAATTCCTTATTCCTCCTGCTTTGGTACATAGGAAATGAAAACTGTCCTAAGTGTACCAGTATTTTACTGCTGAATATGACTAAGGTTGTCAGGTCATTATGTAATATATGTTGTGGTAATGGAAAGAAAGCAATGGAGACCTTTCCATGTTGAAGAGTATAAGAAGAAATGGGGGTTAAAAAAATAGTCTATCCTTTTTAAACTTACCTTAGGTCCCAAAGAATTCTAGGGCTTTTTAAGGACTGTAGTTCTTCCTTTGTGAGACTTGGTAAGTACCCTTTTAAGTCTTGCAAAGGAAACTCTAGGAAAGTGGATCAAAACTCACAGTACCTCCGGCATGCCTGAAGGACACAGGACCCAACTGAAAAAGCTCCCAGTGGCCATATGTTCAACAATTTGCACAACAAAAGATATAAATTGGCATTAGATTATAACCCAAAGTGCAAAATAAATGCCTATAATTACCTATGAGTTCTCACTGACATAAATATATGTAAGAATAAATAAATATGAGAAAATGGACAAATTTCCCATAAAGAAGAATTCTAAGTTTTTGTGTAGATACTCCTTATTCTTTAATTGTGAGCTATGCATAGTGACATTTTTCCAAAACGTACAATATGGAAAGACTAAGGGGAGACTTTATACTGCAGATACCAGGCAGCTACCACCTCAGCCAGAAAATAAAGGTTAATATCAGCCATCATAACTCATATTGATATTATGTATCCTTGATATAACGCTTTGAGGATGGCACTTCACCTCTGTGGTCTTCTCCCAAAACTCTTTAACTCCAGTCTTAACATGAGAAAAACTTAGACAAAACCAAATTGAAGGACACTGTACAAAATACATGACTGGCATTTTGGGAGGCCAAAGCGGGCACATCACCTGAGGTCAGGAGTTCGAGACCAGCCTGGCCAACATAGTGAAACCCCATCTCCACTAAAAGTACAAAAATTAGCCTGGCATGGTGGCATGTGCCTATAATTCCAGCTACTCAAGAGGCTGAGCCAGGAGAATCTCTTGCACCCCGGAGGCGAAGGTTGCAATGAACCGAGATCGCACCACTACACTCCAGCCTGGGTGACAGAGCAAGACTCTGTCTCACAAAAACAAACAAACAAACAAACAAACATGGCTTGTACTACTCAAAACAGTTCAGAGAAACTGTCACAGCTCATAGGAGCCTAAGGATACCTGACTACTAATGTCACATGGTATACTGGTAAGTTCCCAGAACAGATAGAAGACATTAGTTAAAAAATGTCTTTAGAAATTTTTTTTTTTTTTTTTTTTTTTGAGAGGGAGTCTCATTCTGTCACCAGGCTAGAGTGCAATGATGCAATCTTGGCTCACTGCAACCTCCACCTTCCGGGTTCAAGTGATTCTCCTGCCTCCTCCTCCTGAGTAGCTGGGACTACAAGCGTGTGTCACCACACCTGGCTAATTTTTGGATTTTTAGTAAAGACGGAGTTTCACCATATTGGCCAGACTGGTCTGGATCTCTTCACCTTGTGATCTACTTGCCTAGGCTTCCCAAAGGGCTGGGATTACAGGTGTGAGCCACTGTGCCCAGACAGAAATGTCTTTTTAAATGTCTAAAGAAATCTGAATATTGTATGGATTCTAATGAACAAAAACATGTCAATATGTGTTCTTTAGTTATGACAAATAGACCATAATAATATAAGATATGACAAAGAAACTAAACTTCAGTCAGGCTTCTAAAACTTCTTCTAAGCCCGCCTCTGCACTTCCTCATAAAATCTAGTTTCAGCAATTTCTGCTAAATCATTTTAACAAGGACCCCTACACTCAATATCTAAACACCCTATCTGATTAGGTCTCTCCTCCTCCACCAACCCGAAGATCATGTCTGATCACCCTAACCTGTCTTCAGCAAAAATCCTGGTAGGTCAGTTTAGCCAGAATTCTGTTCACCCTTATCTTTTCTAGTAATTTTTAATCCACTGACCCCAACTCCACTCCTTGGCCATAAATTCTCCCTTGCCTGTGCTGTATTTGGATTTCAGCACAATCTATTTCTCCTGCATTGCATGTGGTCCCTGTGCCTATTGCAGTATTCCTAAAGAAGTCATCTTTGCTGTGCTTTAATACATATTATTGAATAATGTTTTCTGTAACAGATGTTAACCATAGAGAAAACTGAGTGATACATAAGAACTTTGTTTTATCTTCCCAAATTTGTAAAAATCAAAAACTATTTTAAAATCAAAAGTTTATCAAAAAAAGTAAAGAAGCAAAGGAAGGAAGGGAGAAAGAAAGAGATTCCCACATGAGCATCAGCAATCAGGATCTTGTCAGAAATTCAAATTGTCAAGTCCCAGCCCAGACCTTCTGAATCAAAACCTCTGAGGATGTAGCAGTGAGCTGTAATTAAGAACCACTCATCTAGCTGGTTGACCAAGAGCTCTGCTTCCAGGTGCTTCTCATTTTCGATGTGGTCATGTTACTTTTTCGTTAATGCCCAAGAGTGAAGAATCAGTTTAGCCTTTACTGTGCCTTCTGATTACCAAACTGTTACCTTTCACAGAGGAATGGCATGCCTGTCTCTGTTCTTCTCATATTATTAGCATTTGATCTCCAGGACCCTTCTCAGACCCTGTTGTGCTCATGTCTTCCATAACTTCTCCAGCACACACAGAGCCCTTCCACCTATGATATCCCTAAGCACAAGATCATATGCCAACTCTCATGTTCCCAAAAGCTATACATCAAGGCAGAGTGTAGATTTCCTGGAGTCAGAGGACTTCACCTACCAGATGTTGACTCTGGGTAAATTGTTTGATCCCTCTGTACCTGAGTTTTCTTTTGGTGAATTGGGGATGATACAAGCATCCCCAATTCACAGAAAGAATGAGTTTTGGGGAGAATTGTGAATTAATACACATAATTTGTTAATAACAGCATCCAGCCCTTACTGAGGACCCAATAAATATGAGCTGGTGTTAAGGCTGGTGGCGAGTGTTTTGCCTCTTAATTATTTCTTCCTTCTTCTAAAGCAGTGGAGTTTTGCGTACAAAGTAATGATTCTATGAATAAAGATTGGGTAAGTCGAATGAGTAAAGTGGGCCCACAAAATCCTATTTCAAACCCAGTGACTTCTCTCTCCTCTCCCCTACACGTACCAGTCATCTAAGGCATTTCGATGTTGAATTCAAATGTTGAAAATATTTCATGTTGAGAATTGGATAATATGTGAAAACCTGAAGCAAATTAACCTTACTCTGAGCTTCACCACGTACAGTTGAGCTGTTATCAACAAACAATACCATTTTACTTTTGATCGAAGATTATTCTAGTTCCAGAGAGGCTTAGCAGAGTTTCTGTTGCCTCAGAGACAAGATTAGCCATAAAAGAAATAAGCACTCCAGGGACTGTTCTAGAGGCCGCTGGGTAAGTAACATATTTGAATAACCAGTTCAGATTTTGCTTATTTGCTCTTTACCACAGGTTAACTAGAAATGCAACAATTTACATGCCATAAATGTACAAGCTTTAGGTGGTTTGGTTTCTTTTCCAGATGGGAATTAATGTGGTGGACTCTGCAGTATCCGGATTAGGTGGTTGCCCTTATGCAAAGGGTGCTTCTGGGAATGTAGCCACTGAGGATTTGATATATATGCTTAATGGCCTGGGGCTCAATACGGTAAGTTGCTTTAACATATTTTAATATTCATGCATTCCTTGCAGCCCCAAATTGCAATGCTTCTCAGATGTGGGAAGCAATTTTGAGGTCAACGTTTTACTATACTTTCGCTATTTGCTAAAATGCACAGTAGGAAAATACAATAAAAATTCTTTTGGGGGCTTCATGAATTAACTCATTGCTATAGCTCAATCACCAATAATGCTATTATTTTTATAGTGCTTCATGATCTCTAAAGTACTTTTTCATGTATTATCTGATTCGATTTTATACACTTTGTGAGTTGGAGTCTGTGTCTTTGCTCTTATGATTTTTGAGTTTTGCAGTTTTGTTTTTTGTATGAATGTTTTTCTTGGATAAAACGTAGATCATGATTGTCACAGTGACAACTACGGCTTCTGGAGAAAATCCCAGGACATGTTGTAAATCATCAGTGAAAAAGAGGAACTTCATAATACTTAGCATGTGAGACCCTGGATGGCAAGAATAGTCTCTTTGCAAGTTGTACCTGAAAAGTCACGCGCTGTATAACCACATCCATCACAATCAGCATCTTGTTTTGTCCTATGATTGTTAGCACGACCTGTTAGTCTATGGAACAGCTTTATTTTAAAAAGATATAAAAATCACAGATGATTAGACATTTATAATTTCTTTCTGAGATATAAAATCATCATCTGTATTATAAAATGGATTTTACTCTCTGCTTCTCCTATCCCTCCTTTTCCATCAGTCTACTTACACTGACATGCCTGCAGCTTAAACTTGCTTCAAGTCTACAGTTTTAGAGCATTTTATTCCTCACTTCTACCCCTTGCTCAGGTTTCTACTACCACATGAAATGGCTTTATACCTCATATTCCATTTCACCTGGAAAGTCAGTCACCACCATCCTAAAAAAATGCCATCTAGCATCTCCCTGTCTGTCCCCAGGTCAAACTGTTCATCCCTCCCCTTAATGTTTTCTTGTTCCCCTCTGTAGTCCCTCTAAACTTACCAAAAGGTTAGAGCATAATCTTGTTTATGTGTCTATCTTCCCATGCAACCACAGAGCAATTATGACAGCTTATTCATACCTGTTACCTATGGCATAAAGACGCTCAATAAATATTTATAGAAAGACTGATTTCACTTGGCACTAAACACCAACAGCTGTTGCCTGTAAACACAAAAAGCTATTGCTTATCTTCTCTGGTGAGAAATAAATATTATTTCATTTATATCAGATTTTAATCATTACTATCAGAAGCCAATGACAGAAAATGAGCATAAATAGTTCCTTTCTTAGAAATTTAGATGACTAAATTGAACTCCACTGATAGCTTTGGGTTGTTTGTCCCCTCTTTACCACTCTGCTGTGACTACACTGATGCAGGTTGGCATCCCTTTCCTGAGCGTTCATCCTCTATGCTCATCACTGGCTCCAGACTTGCCTTTAAAACTATCCTCCAGGTTACCATCAAAGGATTACACCTAACATGCAAGTATGAATAGGCTCTACTTCTCCTTGAGCACTCATCAGTGGATTCTAATTTCCTGAAAGCAAGGCTGTGCTCTATCACACCATCTGGCCTATTATTACTTTTTCCAGTACTAATGGTTTATTTCATCTTCATCCATCTATGCCATGATATTATTAAGGTATCTTGGACTGCTCTTCTCTCTGCCTATGAACAGTGCCCCATACATCCTCCATCCTCTTTTATAATTTTGGTATAAAACTCGGGTCAGGCTTTACCCTTCTTGGCACCTTTCCCTGACATATTTCCTTCTGCTTTATTTCCCCCTCAATGGGTTGGTGGCCTCACATCTCTGCCTCCATAATAACCTGGGCATATCTCTATTTGTGGCTTTATGGTACAGAATTTTCTGTTATGAGTCCATATTGCCTGCTTGATCATGAAGGCAGAAACCACATTCCACATGAGGTTCTTGAAGCTCCACAACCTATCATAGTACATGAGGCATATTTAAGCACCTGCTAAATGATTTAAGAATACATACAGTGTTGTTTCAAAATGATATCTATTGATTAAAGTGGTAGAGAAAAGCCAAAACAAAAATCTTCTTTGCTGTGAAACCAACAAATTCTACTGCATAATTGTTACAAATGGAATTACTGCAAAGAGAAGAAAAACATTAATGACAAAAATCTCTCTATCAACCCTTGCTGGCTGTAATTTATAAGTGAAAGGCATCTGAAGTTAATTGTTTATGGAATTTAAGTATCATTGGATTAAGGATGTTAAACTAAAAATGTACCTAACAAATACTCCACATAAATCCATTACTATGACAAAACCAAATTTCTCAAACCAAAGGAAATGTTAGGATCCTGAAAACAACTTTATAATAAAAACACATCATGAAAATTATGTGTCATTTTACAAAATATTTTTAATTTTTAAAGAGATACATAATTAGCTATATTGAAATGCCTCTAATTTCTAAAATGATATTTGGTTATGAAAAGCCGTGATATGTTTCCATAGCTATTAAAGAGTACTTCTTAAAAGCAAGGAAAGCTATTTTTCATTTTAAGCCCACAGTGTTTCTAGTTCATATTGAGGGAGAACATAGAAGCTTATGAAATGCCATGTAAGGGCAAGATTGTGCTTAATCCTCCTAGTGCTTTGCCTCCTCCTGAGACAACAAAAGTGCTGGGTGGAGACTTTGATAGTGACCCTTTCATTACACCAAAGCCAAGACCATGCCCTGAACTTGGCCTTAATACCCAACTGCATATCTGTCATCCGGGGATTTTCCTAAGCTTTTGTTGATTCTGTTTATTCTTTCAGACAGTGCAACCTCTCAGGCAAACAAGTTCCAGATGTGTAGTAAATACTACTTCATTTTATTTCACTTGCGACTACCTTCTTCAATATCATACTAGTGTTTCTGACCTTGATTTTAAAAGCATATATGTATATATATGCATTCACCTTTTCTGTAATCCTTACAGCTTTTTCAAGTTTGTTTCTTCATAAAGAGGATAGTGTTTTTTTTTCTAAGTCAGTTCTTATCTATAAACTTCCCCAAAACATTATCATTTCATTGTCCTTCACTGTTGTTTTGCAGACTGTTTTTGTAGTTCCATTATTGTCCTTCCTAGACTTTAGACACCAGCCTGAATTATGATGTTATTCAAGTGTGTCTACCTATATTATTAGACAAGGGTCAAATTCAAGATATGCTGTAATAAAGCAGAAAAATCTAAGATGTTGACAACATTATTCATGAAAACAAATGTTGCCCCAGAATTGATAACACCGACACCACTTTGTTTAGGAATTTTAAATGGTTAAGTAACTACTAATAAAATTTAAAAGGCTATGTTTTGTCTTTTATTTCTCTAATTCCTCTGCCTTCCTGGTATTCTTTCTTTTCCTCACCAGGGTGTGAATCTACACAAAGTGATGGAAGCTGGTGACTTTATTTGCAAAGCTGTGAATAAAACCACAAACTCTAAAGTAGCACAAGCCTCCTTCAATGCCTGACTTCAGTGGATTTAAGAGTTAAGGTTGAGAAGATCAATTTCAGCTACAATACTCATCTGAAAATCATTAATGTCAACTTGCTCTGATATGGCAAATAATAGACAAGGGTGGCAAAAAAAGAGATACTTTTCAAAAAGATTATAACTGGATAGATTAAGTCAACAAAAAGCAGTATCAGTCATCAGGTAAATGGCAAGCTGAGGATAAATAATAAACTTGTTGTCATACTTTTGAACATGGAAAAAAGTTCTCTGTTGCGCTTGTAGAAATAACTTTTTAATTTAGTAGACTGGAAAATCGACTTCATATTTCCCCAAGAATCAGATACTGTGTTAATACTTGATCAGGCAGGCTTAGCACAGTGTACACATTGTCAGTAGTTTACGAGCTCCTGCGTAGTGTGCAGAGTGTGTGGCCTCAATATCATTCGTTATGCCTCTGGATCTCAACTATTCATTTGCCAAGTCAGTTAAGTTATGGACCAAAAGCCAAATCTCCATCTGACCCTACCTAATTTTAGCAATAGAACTTTCATATTTCGAGTATGGCTAACGTCTGTTAACTATTTCAGTGACTTTATCTGCTTCCAAGAGGCTGTGGCCAATGGCAAGATGCCACATCCTGGAAACATATTACAACCTCCCGTGTTTGTTACATGCATCCAGTTTGCCATACGTTACCTTTCATCACTTATGGTAAAAACCAGCATGGTGTTACTCAACTATTGAGAAATTGTAAGCTATTATTTTTGTCCTGATGTCTAAATTGCAGTGATAAGAATAGGTTGATACAGGTATCATAATCTGCTTTTATACTTTTCAGATCACTTTCAAATAGCAGAAGGAAATATCATTGTAATCCTAAGAATATTAAGATAGTTTTAAGTTAATGAAATGCGTGTTTTCCTTTGATTCATGGTGCTTTGATTACATCACATAATTTTTGGGGATTGACTTTTTTAGTGGTTATCTTAAAAGTTGAAGTGGCTGAAATTTTGTTTATTGTCCTAGAAATTACTGCCAGAAACTATAAGATTTAATATATCAAAGACAGAGATGAGGAGCAGGAGAACTATTCAAGAAAAACATTTCTGTAACCTATGCAAATTATATGGGGGCAGTACTATTACACATGGGTCTGAAATGTCAGTTCTAGTATTTATTTAGACCTCTCTAGTAATAGCCAGGTGGTATGATCTTTGAATAAATTTGAATAAAAATTGAAAAATCGAAATGAGTATTGTGAACTTTCTAGGAAATATTCATTAAAACCATTGAAAAAAATAAATTCAAGAAAATAAGAGAAATACTGATTATAATTACATTGCATGGTTCTGAAGCAGGAATACTGAGAGCAATTCTCTGTTTTGGGAGTTGGGGAAATGCAGGGAGCAGACAAAATCCAAGCTGCTTATGAATCTTCTTCAGTTCCATCTCCCTGTGCATCTCTTCTCATGAAGTATATGACCCTGCACACTGTGGCAGTAATGGGACAGCTGCCCTTAGCGGGTACAGCTAGATATGTACCCCATATTCTGAGGAGACTGACTTCCTATTTCTTACAAAGCTGCACAGTTCTTGATCTGAGGTATCTGGAAAAGCATCTCTTGTTACAAACTGCTTATAGTAACAATTAAGGGGAAAACATTGCTGTTTTGAAATGAAAACCATGGACTTTGAAAGGCAGAGCAAGTAGACAGAAACTCCAAGTACAGTCTAGAGCACAGTTACATAGCATCCACGTCAGCCTGCTGAGTCACTTCCATGAACACGCTGATGCTACCACATCACATGTACTATGAGAAAGCTTGTGGCAGGTATTTTGTAACCGTTCTCCGCACAAACCATCTCCACCCCTTTGATAGCTTAAAGAGAATTTCTTTTCTGGTTTTCTTTTCTCTACCTTTTTTTTTTTTTTTCTGCCACCCAGACTGGAGTGTGGAGTGCAGGGGCCTGATCTCGGCTCATTGCAACCTTCGCCTCCCAGGTTCAAGTGATTCTTTGGCCTCTTTCTTCTCTTTATGTTTGACTGCAGACTCACAAATGCACAGCTGTCTACATCCTCACAACTCAACATGTGGTCCAGGACCAGCAGGATCATTGCCTGGAACCTTTTGAGAAATACAGAATCTGAGATTTCACTCCATATCTACTGCATCACAGTTTGCATTTTAAACAAGATCCTCATATGACTCATATGCAAAATAACTTTGAGAAGCACTTGCCTATTTGATACCTCCTCTTGGGTGTCTAACAGGCATCTCAAGCTTCATGTATATTCAAAATCCTTGTCCCATTTTTTTACTTTGTGCACTGTAGTCTAGCCCACTGTCTTCTCTCTGATCTTGGAACAAGGCACACTCCGATCCATCTCAGGTCCTTTATCTTAATTTTGTCCCTGCCTGTAATGCTGTTTCCCTGGCTCTTTCCCTGGGCATGATTGGCTCCCTCTTGTCACTGAGGTCTCAGCATCCATTTGACCTCCTTAATGAATCTTCCTGGACAACTCAGTTTAAAGCAAGTCCTGTTACATTCTCTCACATCAACTCTTTTAATTATTAATTATAGGATGTTACCTTCTTATTTATTTGTTCTTTCTTTTTCCAACTCCATGAGAACAAGGGCTTTGCTATCTTGTTCACTCTGAGTTCCATAGTGCCTAGAACATAGTGCTAGGGTCTGGCACTAAATACCAATAAATGTTAATTGGAGTGAAGGATAGAAACGTGTTTAATTCAAACATTTGGGAGTTTAAAGAAGAAAACTACTCTGAATGAATTCTGTTTTCTAAATATATATATACATATAGAAAATATATATTCAAATATATATATGAAATATATCCTGAGACCTTAATAGATTTTTAGGGTTTATTTGTCCCAGTTTATATGTTGAATGATTGAATTAAGGAATGAATGCATATATACATGAAAGAGGTTAAGAAAATTTAGGTAAACCATAACTGTAAGGGAAAACACATCTTTTTAGGCAGGAATAAAGTAAAACTGAAACTGCGGGAATTGATAACAACAAATTGACTATATTGATAGCGATAAAAATCCTCCTGAGGTAAACAGGCAACAGCTATAATAAGCAACTAATTAGCTTTGCTATGGGCATTAAAAAGTGCACGCAATTCCTTTCTGTCTTACACACATGCACACGGGCACACACACATGCACGCATAATACACCATTCCAGATATGACCAGGAAAATTTAGTTTTCTCATCAAGCTTCTGTAACCTGTGTCCTCTCTATCAAAGAAACAAGAACTGCATTGCCTATTTAAAAGTACACTGTAACATGTCATCAAAGAAAAGCAAGCCTGTTATACCAGCTGTTATCTATATGATTCGGAGATTAAAATTTCATAATGATTTGATATCAAGACCTCACGACTCCACTATTCCTTAAACTCCTGTAGTAATGTACAAGTACTTCAGAGCCAAGTCTTAGCAGAGGCATACCCTTAATTTTCTGTCACTGACACACAAACTTATTCTCTGTGATCTCGATTCATGTTGTACATTAGATTAATCAATGGGTGATGGGAGAGGAGTGTAACAATGCCGATGCCTGAACTTCACCCATGGATATTTTGATTTAATTGGTCTGGAGTAGTACTTCAGGCATCAGCGTTTAAAAAAATTGTACAGTAGGCAGTTCTCATGTGCAAATTTAGTTGAAAATCTCCACTCTGGAGCAATGGTTTTCAAAGTGTGATCCCAGGGGCAGTAGCATCAGCAACATGGCCTGCTTTTCTCGGGAGCTTCATTCAGAGAAAACTGCATCATCTCAGAGCCAGCTTATAAAATCCGGATTGTGAATCTGTGTATACTCCAGAGAGGAAGGACAGTAATAGGTCACCAACTGTGTTAGCCAGTCCTTGCCTTGCTATACCCGAGACTGGGTAATTTATAACAAAAGAGGCTGAACTTAGTGGTTCTGCAGGCTGTACAGAAAGCATAGCTCCAGCATCTGCTTCTGGGAGGGACTCGAAGTTTTTACTTACGATGGAAGGTGAAGTGGGAGCAAGCACTTTACATGGAAAAACAGGAGCAAGACAGAGAATAGGAAGCAGGTACCACACTTTACAACAACAAGATCTTCAGAGGACTCAGGACTCACTATCACAACGACAGCACCAAAGAATATTAAACCATTTGTTAGAAATCTGCCCTCATGATCCAATCACCTTCCACCAGGCCTCACCTCCAACACTGAGGATTACAGTTCAACATGAGATTTAGAGGCGATACATATCCAAACTATGTAACCAACTCATTAGAATTCAAATTAGGATTCACTAGAGATGCAGATTCTCAAACCCCAACACAGATGTCTAAATCAGAAACTCTGGGTTGAGGCCCAGTAATCTGTGTTTTTACAGATCTTCCAGGGGATTCTGAAAAACCCTAAAGTTTGAGGATCACTGCCCTTCTAAGGCAGTGATTTACCACATTTGTAATTAGTAAAGGAGAAAAATGGATATGATTTGGTTTATTGAACGTCCTATGTTTACACAAAAAAATCATCATTTTGAACTAGCGCTCATATAATCCAAACAGCCATACCTTTCCAGCCTACATTTCCAGGGTGAACAGTGCTGACAAGAGAGAAGTGAGGTCTACAAAACAGATGTCAATGTCCTCCACCACATTTCTTCCCTGGACTCTGTTTCCGGCTTCATAAGTTCTAAGAGACGTGTGAGTAGCCTCATCATTAGGATTTCTCCAGGAGGCTCGAGTCTGAGAAAAATTCTACCAGGGTTCTATCGACTCTTCTTTGGCACCATCTGATCTCAGGCTCTGGAAGCACACAATCCAGCTTTGAGTCTTGGTTCTATTACTCAATGTCTATGCAAACTTGTTCAATTTACCTAAGGTCTTTAAATCTAATTTCAAATCTCACTTCCTTTATCTGTAAAACTAAGATAATAAGAGCCTTTATTTATACAGCTATTGGAAGGATTTCATGAAATAATGCTTATTAGTGTTTGGCAAAGTGCCTGGTACTTAGAAAGTAATCAATAAATGTTAATAATCATCAGTTTTATTCTCGTTTCTTATAGCACTGCCCTGGAGTGGAACTTCCCCTCCAATGTGAGTTAATAATTAGGGAGGCTCTCTTTCTATATCCTGTTCCATGAAAAGTGTATGTTGTCTTAAAGGGCCTGTAACAATTCCAAAAAAGACAGCTCACCATCAAACTCCAGGAACACATAGTCTTAAATTGGCACCAGAGTCCCATGTTTTCCTTATTATGCTGTACCACTGAGGTATGCGTGCTGACCTCTTTTCTGTACTTCATATGGCACTAGTTTGCTATGGAACTTGTTTTGAGACTTTGGCTGAAAAAACTTATCTAAGAAATATCATAGTAGGCTTGGACTCTATATCCTGCATCATCTAAAGTCAAAAATTTCATTAACATTAGGAATTTATTTCAATCTTTTGGCAGCTGGACAGGTGAGCAGATAGATGTTGATATCTATTTTCATATTAGTTGTATTTTTTCAGCGGACTACCTAGAAAGCTTCTGATTTCTACCTGTCCTTCCTGGTTCCATTTTAAAGCAGAACTGCATACTTAGTTGAAGAGTACTATTCTTTGCTTCTCTGAGGGTCATCTTTTCTTTGCCTTGAGCCATAGTATCAAACTTATATGGCTTATAAAAGGGATTATGTCCTTCTAGGAATTAAGAGGAAATAAATCAAAACTTCTGATTACCATTTCATCTGAACTTTCCTTCTCCAGCTAGTTATTAAGGCCCTTGTCATTAGTGAGGCAGAGCAAAATATCATAGGTAGCCAGCCAGAACATTATCCTGAACTGTATGAATCCTGAAAAGGTGTCTTCAATCAGAAGGCCTTCACAGTGACCTCTCACTGTCTGTACGCTAATGCCAATGTATTAGATTGTTGGGCAGACATTCCAGCAGCATTCAGAAAGGTCCACAGAAATACAAGGAATCACTGCCTGCTTTTCACAGAAGCTATGTCTAGATAAAACTGAATCATCTGGAAGTCATCTCACAAAACCTGTACTGTAAATGTGTGTATATTCCAGAGGTGAAGGGAAGGCGTAGGGTGCCAATATCTGTCTCAGTCTTATAACAGCCTGTATGCTCAGTACTTATCACATTGGTATACAGAAAAACATATCTATGGACCTTCCTTTAATCAAAGAACAGTACGTCTTTGTTTCTCTCAACTGTAAATATCTTCAAAGAATTCAAGGATGAGAGTAGTTCAGGCTAAAATTACGGGCATGAGGAAGAAGGAAGAAACACGTGATAAGAAATGCTAAGAGCCTAAGTGGGGACAGGTGTGCTTCTGTAAAGGGTTTGTACATGTGTGGAGAAGATTTGTCCATCCAGTCACTAAAGGCCTCTTGATATTCTACCTCCTGGACATTTTTTTTTTTTTTTTTTTTTTACTTCACACAGAGTCTCACTCTGTCACCCAGGCTGGAAAGAAGGGGCATGATCTCTGCTGACTACAACCTCTGCCTCCTGAGTTCAAGCCTCAGCCACCAGAGTAGCTGGGATTATAGGCATGCACTACCACACTTGAATAATTTTTGTATTTTTAGTAGAGACAGGGTTTTGCCACACTGGCCAGGCTGGTCTCAAACTCCTGACCTCAAATGATCCTCCTGCTAAGGCCTCCCAAACTGCTGTGATTACAGACATGAGCCACCTCGCCTGCTGGAAATTGGCTTTTACCACTGACTCACTAGGGGCTGTTTCCCGAACCTTCTGAATTTTTATAATCGTGCACAATTTTTATTGGGTATTTAATGTGTACAACCATGGTTGTCCTTTGAAGTCGTTATTGTGGGAAGCTATGCATTCAATTTAATGACATTATATATATTTCTTTTAATTGCATTTTAGGTTTTGGGGTACATGTGAAGAACATGCAAGATTGTTGCATAGGTACACACATGGCAGTGTGATTTGCTGCCTGCCTCCCCATCACCTATGTCTGGCATTTCTCCCCATGCTATCTCTCCCCAACTCCCCACCCCAACCTGTCCCTTCCCAAAAAACCCCAGTGTATGATGTTCCCCTCCCTGTGTCCATGCGTTCTTATTGTTCAACACCCACCTATGAGTGAGAACATGCGGTGTTTGATTTTCTGTTCTTGTGTCACTTTGCTGAGAATGATGGTTTCCAGGTTCATCCATGTCCCTACAAAGGACACAAACTCATCATCTTTTATGGCTACATAGTATTCCATGGTGTATATGTACCACATTTTCCCTGTCCAGTCTATCATCGATGGGCATTTGGGTTGGTTCCAGGTCTTTGCTATTGTAAACAGTGCTGCAGTGAACATATGTGTGCATGTGTCCTTAAAGTAGAATGATTTATAATCCTTTGGATATATACCCAGTCATGGGATTGCTGGGTCAAATGGAATTTCTATTTCTAGGCCCTTGAGGAGTCGCCACACTGTCTTCCACAATGGTTGAACTAATTTACACTCCCATCAACAGCATAAAAGTGTTCCTATTTCTCCACATCGACATTATCTTTTTGAATTGGAATTGCATTGAGTCTCTTCCATTAAAGAAACTGAATGTCACCACTATAGAGTGAAATTTTATTTTATATTGTGCTTATATGAACAAATATAATATTAACCATATTTGTCTTATTAATTTAGTTAGCATGATATTAATCAGTTTGTCTACTTTATTCACCAGATTTTTGTCCAAATGACATTCAGTTATTTCTAAAAATAAAATCCAGGCTGAAAAAGGAAAAAATAAATTCTACTTTCCAGGTAACTCAAAAGAATGTGTCAGATGTTTCTAAGACAATTCCAGTGAGCAGTGAAAAAATAAATTTGCTTTATTGTCAGAATGTTTGAATAGCTGTCTAGAGTTGCAAGGCAGTGATTTTGAAAGCATATCATTCACTTATCTGTTAGTTTAATAATCATATTTTATTTTACTTTTACACCTTTTTTTTTTTTTTTTTTTTTTTTTTTTTTTTTTTTTTGAGTTTCACTCTCGTTGCCCAGGCTGGGGTGCAATGGTGTGATATCTGCTCATCCATCGCACCCTCCGCCTCCTGGGTTCAAATGATTGTCCTGTCTCAGCCTCCTGAGTAACTGGGATTACAGGCATGTGCCACCACATCTGGCCAATTTTTGTATTTTCAGTAGAGATGTGGCTTCTCTATATGGTCAAGTTGGTCTCAAACTCCTGACCTCAGGTGATCTGCCCGCCTTGGCCTCTCAAAGTGCTGGGATTATAGGCATAATCCAACATGCCCATGTATTTAGATTTCTTATAACCCATGTATAATGCCACGTTCTTTATCTAAATAAAGATGAACTATTAAAAATATGTGATTCCCAGGTAAGTGAAAATTTCTACTTTATTTCCCAATTATTTAAAGAATTAACATTTCTGTAGGAATTTTTGTTCTGTTTGGACTTATCTTGCTTAAATCAAATATAACTTATTTTCCCCAAGTTTATAGGCTCTTTGCTGTACACAGGGCCAATCCTAACATAGATTCTATATACCATCTAGCGTAATTTCCTCTTATCTCCTTATATCCTCCCTTTTATTACCTCTGTTCAAACCCCCTCGAAACAAATAGTTTTGGGCTCCTTTTCTTATGTTCATTTCTTGGGCTTCAGTATTCTTCTCTTCCTGGGGTGTCTTATACTCATTCAGCACATTCCCATGACAATTTGTTTAAATTTGATCACCCTTTTCGTGTGATTATTTGCTACATATAAGTCTTGCCCACTTGACTACGAGCTTCTAAAATACAGAGGCTGCATATGTACCCGTATATCCCCAGTATCTCTCATGATATGAGACATTGTAGCATTTCATAAGTAATTTACATGACTTTGCTACCTTGAGAAACTGGAAATGTTACTATAAACGGTGGCAACAATTTTAGTTGCTATTGAGATGCGTATGGTCAAATATAAGCCTTATTCTGAATAACCTGAATTATTCTGTTTTGAAAAGCTATGCCTTTATTTTCCTAATTTGGGAGTATACATCATTTTAAGGGACCTCTTGAAATTTCCCATTTTAATTACTATCCTAAATACTTGAAGATAGAGAGGCGTAGCAAAGCGTAAGTAGCTAAGATATAGCTGGTGTATGAACCACTCTTGCTAAACTAGTCTCACATACAGGTTCATGAACTGTGAATGAACCTGTAACTTCTCCTGAAAAATAAGTAGCACAAATACAAATCAGAGTTCTTACTTGCCTATAAGATTCAGAATTTTATTCATTAATTTAACAAATGTTTATTGTGCATATGTGTAAAATAAACACTTTGCTAAGTTCTCACATTTCAGTGGAGAATAGGGCAGACACAATGCCTGTCTTGATGGATATTATACTCTAGTGCTGAGAAAGTTACACAGGGAAAGTTTTGTGTGCACTCTGTAAGTTGACAGGTGTAGATGCACAGGTCAAATGAATAGATGCAACTGGGTAACTCTAAAGTACATCTGATGTACTCGACAGGGTTTTCCAGGAAAGACTGTATGGAGCCCAAGGTCTAGCTCAGCCTATATTATTGGTAATCAATAGTGCTCAAGTGGAAAAATATAAAGGAGTTTCTAGAAAAGTTTATTTAATCTTAATTATAGTTCTTTCTGGCAAATTATGTACTCCTATATGCTTGTCTATTTTTATGTCTATCTCTATCTTCCTCAAGATTACTTATCTTGATTTTGACTCTCTATTTGTCAGCAAATTCTACCCTCTGTAGACAATCATCTACCATTCCTAGATTTATTTATAATATCAGTTCTCATCTTTGCTACAAAACCCAAGTTGAAGGCCATAATGTACACATGCACACATACACACACACACACACAACAAATTGAGACCCCGAAAGTCTAATCAATTGACTACCTTATAAATTCCCATTCATTTCTTCATCATTTAATATTTATTGAGCACTTACTGTACAATTAGGACTGTGTTCATCTGCTACGAACAAGAATACAGGGTACATGGCTGCAGTTATTGTCCTAATACCCCATGTAACAAAACGTCAGTGGTGATGTACAACCACTGTCAACTTTCAGGTCTTCTCTTTCTGTGCTGTGTGTCAGCAAGCTGTTAAGAAAGCCCAGGTAGTCCCTCCATTGGTGTTGATGAGGAAGTAAAAACCACCACGTGATCACCAGCAGGAAAGCTCAACTATGCAGGAATCTTCACCTTGGCTTTATCCCCCAACCAATAAAGCCCAGGGAGATTCACACCTTCCTTCACTGAAGCTATTGTTGGATCTGTTTTGCCTTCTATCCTATTCTTTCGAGAAAGTTTAATACATGAGTAATTAACCTCTTCATACTCTCTTGGTTGGGTGTGGCATTATCAGTCTCAACATCTGAGCCAGTTTTCTGGTGAGGTCCATCTTGTCAATGTGAGAATTTACAATACTCTATAATAAATGCCATCTTTCTGCTTCATCATCCTTGTTAGCTTGGAGACAGGTTAGCTTACATCTTCATACTAATTTCCTAATGGCTCCAAGATAGCTACCACTCAAACTTTACATTCATGTTGAAGGCCAGAAGAAGGAAAAATAGGAATCTTGCTGTGAATCTCTAAAATTACATGTTTCTCAGGAACCCTGAGTTTCATTAGCCATAACTGTGTCGCATCACAACTAATCACTTAGTTGTTAAAGAGCTTCGGATTTCAAGAAGTGTATTTGGGTGTACTCCCACACCAAAAAAAAAAAACATAATTCTATGTATGAAAATGGGTGAGACTGAATTCTGGTAAAGCGACTATCTAAGTCAACCTCACCAGGTAAGGGCAAGGATGTGTTGTGTGCTAGGGATATAACAGTGAGTAAAATTATCAATGATTCTTTGTGGAATGGTCTAATGAGGCAATCATAAAAATTAAGATAAAATGACAATTGCACTTGTAGTGAGTGCTATGAAGAAGTTCCTCTATCTAAGCTCATCTTTCTCTAAGAAGTTCATCTTTCTCTAAATTCATTTTTCTCTAACTTGGATGCTGTGGCAAAGATCTGATAACTGATGTTCTAAATACATCTATAAATGGTACACGATTGTCTATGGATGCTAGACTTTGAGAATAGTGAGTCAAAATCAAAATAAGCGAGTCAAAATCAAAATCTTAAGATAGAGATTGACATAAAAAGTACAATTCCACTTGGAATAAGTGCTATGAAGGAGAAGTTTAAGTTCATCATATTCTCTGGCATATAACCAAACATGTCCATGCAAAGGACATGATTCATGAGATGAGATCTGAAAGAAGGGTAAGGTGCTATATAGTAGAAGAGAAAGAAGAGAACATATTTCTTGTGAAGAAAACACACGTTGAAGGATTCTCTGAAAGGAAGATGCCTGATGAATTTCTGGAAATTGAAAGTAGGCTAATGTGGTTGAAGCACAGGGGAAAATGGAGGAATCTGGATGTCCAATTAATAAGAAGCTCATAGATTATAATATGCAAAGAATTCATTTAGGCAGCTGCTTGGACATTATGTTTAGAGCTTCAAATCTCTGTACTCTCTTTGATCTTGTGGTTAGTGTTTGAGACACAACAATCCCTACCTCATCTATGTATTTGTTTCATAAAAGAAGTCATAAATTACAAAGACAAAATTACTTAACAGGCATTAATTTTACTGTATGATGTGATATCATTAGTTCAATAAATGTTTCTCAAACAACACATATTCCTTAGAACTGAATAAATATAAAGGAAAGAGACATGTTTTCCTTCCTCCAATTGTCTGGCTGCTAAGAAGGATTTGGAATGATGACCATCTTCTAAAATTTTTGAATTATCTTGAGATTCTTGTGGAAGGAAAGGGATGGATTTCTAACTCCTCCCCTGTGATTGGCCAAACAGTTGATATTCTAATGGAGGCTGTGGGCTGCAGCAAGTATAACAAAAGCAAAACTACTCTATCTTTGGATATGTTTACTGAGATGTGAGTAAGTAGGTAAACTAAAATATGATCCAGGAAAAAAATAGGGTATAATAACAAACTAGAAATATGTAGTGAAGACCAAATATAGGCATATCTCCTTTGATTATGCTTTGCTTTATTACGCTTACAGATATTGGGTTTTTTCTCTCTTTCTTTTTGTTTTTAACAAATTAAAGGCTTGTGGCAACTTTGCACTGAGGTCTATCAGCACGATTTTTCTAATGGTATGTGCACACTTTGTTTCTCTGTTACATTTTAGTAACTCTCACAGTATTTCAAACCTTTTCACTATTATTATACCTATAATGCTGATCTGTGATCAGTCGTCTTTGATGTTACAATTGTAATTGTTTTGGGGAGCTATGAATCATGTCTGCATAAGATAGAAAACATACTTGTATGTGTTTTCTATTTCTCTCTCCTTGGGTCTTTCTATTCATGGAGACAAAATGATATTAAAATTAGGCTAATTAACAACAGTGCAATGGCCTATGTATGTTCAAGTAAAAAGAAGAGTCACAGATTTCTCTTTAAATCAAAAGATAGGAATTATTTGTTTAGAAAGGAAGGCATGGTGAAAGCCCAGACAGGCTGAGAGCTAGGCCCTTTGTGCTAGTTAGAAAAGTTGTGAATGCAAAAAAAAGTTCCGAATGGAAATTAAAAGTGCTAATCCAGGGAACACACAGATAATAAAGTGAAAAAGTATTTTTGCTCATACAGAGAAAGTTTGGGAGGCCTGGACAGATGCTCAAACCAGCTACAATATCCCCTTAGTCAAAACCTAACCCAGAGCAAGTCCCTGATTTTCCTTAATTCTGTGAAGGCTGAGAAAGGTGAGGAAGTTGCAGAAGAAAAGCTTGCTGCAGCAAGCTATTCAGAAGATCCAGCTAAGATCATTGACGAAGGCAGCTACACCAAACAACAGATTTTCAGTGTAGACAAAACAGCCTTCCACTAGAAGAAGATACATCTAGACTTTTATAGATTGGAGAAGCAAATGCTAGCTTCAAAGCTGCAAGGACAGACTGACTTGTTAGGGGCTAACACAGCTGGTGACTTAAACTGAAGCCAATGTTCATTGATCATTCAAAAAAATCATAAGGCCTTTACGAATTATGCTAAATCTACTTTGTCTGTGCTCTGGAAATGGAACAACAAAGCCTAAATGACAGGACATTTATTTATAGCATGGTTTGCCAAGTATTTTAAGCGCAGTATTGAGATGTAGTGGTCGCAGGAAAAAAAATGTTTTTTTCAAAATATTACTGCCCACTGACAATGCACATAATCACCTAAGAGCTCTGATGGAGATGTATAAGGAAATTAGCGTTGTTTTCATGCCTGCTAACAAAATATTCATTCTTCAACCCATGGACCATGGAGTAATTTTGACGTTCAAGTCTTACTAATTAAGAAATATATTTTGTTAGACTGTAGCTTCCATAGCTAGATATTCCCCTGATGGATCTGCACAATAAAAACTGAAAATCTCCTGAAAAGGATTCACTCTTCTAGATGTGATAAAGAACATTTGTGACTCATGAAATGAAATAAAAATAACAATATTAACTGAGAGTTTGGAAAAGGATGATTCTAACTCTCATGGATGGCTGAGGAATTCAAAACTTCAATGGAAAAAGTAACTGCAGATCGAGTGGAAATAGAAAGAGAACTAGAATCAGAATTGGAGTCAGAAGATATCAACTTCTCATCAGCTGATCAAGCTTGAGCTGATGAGAAGTTGCTTCTTACAGATGATCAGAAAAAGTGGTTTGTGTAGATGGAATCTACGGATGAACATACTATGAATATTGTTGAAATAACAAAGAATTTAGAACATTAGTTTATAAATTAGGGGCAAGGTTTGAGAAGATTAAATCCTTTTTTTTTTTTTTTTTTTTTTTTTTTTTGCTGTGGAGTTTGGCTCTTGTTGATCAGGATGGAGTGCAATGGTGTAATCTTGACTCACTGCAACCTCCGCCTCCCAGGTTCAAGCAATTCTCATGCCTAGGCTCCCTAGTAGCTGGGATTACTGGTGCCCACCACCACGTCCAGCTAATTTTTGTATTTTTAGTAAAGATGTGGTTTCACCATGTTGGCCAGGCTGGTCTCAAATTCCTGAGCCGAGGTGACCCACCCACCTCGGCCTTTCAAAGGGCTGGGATTACAGGCGTGAGCCACCATGCCTGGCTGAATAACTTGAGTTCTGAAAGAAGTTCTTTTGTGTGTAAAATACTGTCAAGTACTATAGAATGCTATAGCGAAATCTTTTATGGAAAGAAGAATTCCTTTTATCAATGGAAGGTCAATTTGGCACACTTTGTTGTTGTCTTATTTTAATAATTTGCCACAGTCACCCCAACTTTCAGCAATCACCACCTCATCAACATCAAGGTAAGACCCTGCACCAACATAAGATAATAACTATTATAAGATAATAAAATAATAACTCCCTGAATGGTCAGTGAGCATTAGCAATTTTTAGCAATAAAATATTGCGATTAAGGCAAGTACATTGTTTATTTAGAAATAATGCTATTTCACACTTAATAGACTATTGTATAGGGTAAACATAACTTTTCTATGCACTGGACAACCAAAAATCCCTGTGACTTTATTGTGTTATTTGCATTGTTGTAGTGATCTGAAATCAAATACCTACTATCTCTGAGGTATGCCTGTATTAAATAATTGATATGACTTTGTGTAACATAATAATTCTGCTTTGTACTGAATAATATACCAAATGTGGAGGAATCTGAAAGACTATGCTTAGAAAAGAATAAAGAAAAATAAAGATAAATCGCTCTCAATCAGATTTTACTTGACTCTGTAGATTGTTTAGCAGGTTTAGCATTATGCAGAGTTCAACCAAAAAAATAGCTTGTGCATGCTTGGATCATTGTTGTAAGAAAGTAAATTCATGTATTTAAGAACAGAACTTCCATAAGCCCTGGTCTACATAGACTTAAATTAAAATTATATGTCTTATTTTTAGGAGCATCATTTAGGAAAAGAAATTATGTTCTTAAATTTCTTTGTGACTCTCAAGGCGCCTAAAACAGACCCATAAACTTCTGCGTGCAATTATTTATTTGATGTTATTTTTGTCAGTATGTGGGCCTTTTTCAAGAATATTGGTTATTAATCTGGACAGCTACCTGTATTAGAAGTTTCCAAATCTAGTTATATATAGAATAATGTCAATGTGAAACAATGGCAAGTACTTAGGATGGAATTAATAAGCATTTTTATTGATTCAAGGTGCTTTACCTCAGCTGTCAAATACAGCCCAGACTCCTTTGCTATTCTTTATCCTCCATTCATAAAAAATACCATCCCCATAGGACAATTTTAATTGGAAGCATATTTTACTCCCATGATGCAAACTCAGGGTCATGACATGTAACCTGAAAGATTGTTCTACCATATGTTATCCCTAGAAAATATATTCCCCAAGTAGTATGATACACAAGGGACAAAAATTATGTAAGTCTTAAGATAAACTTCCCATCAAGTCAGTTTACCATAACTGAATGGTTGGTTTCAAATGAAGGAAAGATGCAATTTAGATTCTGGTATACATTAGGAAAATGAAAATTATGCTATCCCACTGTTTGAGGGCCTGTTACTTTTAGTCTGAGCAGCATAGTATGTATCGAGACATTCAAGGATGACCTTAATACATAGTCATATATTCTGGAAATCAGAAAATTTGAAGATTGTTTATAAAATAATTTAAATACATACACCATTTGTTTTCTAGGCCTAAGTCTAATACTAACATAATTATAGTACTTATAAGAAAATGTGGAAGAAATTTTAATCAACAAAAGGTATTTTCCTACATTGTTGTTTACTTATAAATATATTTAAAATAATTTCTGAATAAATTCTTTATGACTATTAAATATATTTATATACATGTACATTATCGTACTTTACGTTCTGGGGTACATGTGTAGAACATGCAGGATTACTGCATAGGTACATGCATGGCAATTTGGTTTGGTGCCTCCATCCCCCTGTCACCTATATCTGGTATTTCTCCCCATATTATCCCTCCCCTACCTCCCTAGTCCCTACTGTTCCTCCCCTAGAACCCCCCAAAAGACCCCAGTATGTGATGCTCCCCTCCCTGTGTCCATGTGTTCTCATTGTTCAACACTGCCTATGAGTGAGAACCTGTGGTGTTTGATTTTCTGTTCTTCTGTGAGGTTTCTGAGAATTCATGGTTTCCCGATTGATTTATGTCTCTGCAAAGGACACAAACTCATCGTTTTTTATGGCTGCATAGTATTCCATGGTGTATATGTGCCACATTTTCTTTGTCCAGTCTATCATCGATGAGCATTTGGGCTGGTTCCAAGTCTTTGCTATTGTAAACAGTGCTGCAGTGAACGTACATGTGCATGTGTTTTTATAATAGAATGATTTATATTCCTTTGGATATATACCCAGTAACGGGATTGCTGGGTCAAATGGAATTTCTATTTCTAAGTCTTTAAGGAATCACCACACCATCTTTCACAATGGTTGAACTAATTTACACTTCCACCAACAGTGTAAAAGTGTTCCTATTTCTCCATAACCTCTCCAACATCAGTTGTCTCCAGATTACTTAACGATTGCCATTCTAACTGGCATGAGATGGTATCTCAATGTGGTTTTGACTTACATTTCTCTAATGACCAATGATGATGATCATTTTTTCATGTGTTTGTTGGCCTCATATATATCTTCTTTTGAAAAGTGTCTGTTCGTGTCCTTCTCCCACTTTTGAATGGGTTTGTTTGTTTTTTTTAATTGTAAATTTGTTTTAGTTCTTTGTAGATTTTGGATATTAGCCCTTTGTCAGATGGGTAGATTGCAAAATTTTTTTCCCATTCTGTTGGTTGTTGGCTGACTCTAATGATTGTTTCTTTTGCTGTACAGGCTCTGGAGTTTAATTAGATTCCATTTGTCTACTTAGGCTTTTGTTGCCAGTGCTTTTGGTGTTTTAGTCATGAAGTCCTTGCCTATGCCTAATCTGGCAAACCAATTGCAACAGCACATCAAAAAGATTATCCATCACGATCTACTAGGCTACATCCCAGGGATGCAAGGCCGGTTCAACATACACAAGTCTATAAACGTAATCCACCACATAAACAGAGCGAAAGACAAAACCACATGATTATCTCAATATATGCAAAGAAGGCCTTGGACAAAATTCAACAGCTCTGTATGCTTAATGCTCTCAATAAACTAGGTATCGATGGAACGTATCTCAAAATAATAAAACTATTTATGACAAACCCACTGTCAATATCATACTGAATGGGCAAAAACCGGAAGCATTCCCTTTGAAATCTGGCACTAGGCAAGGATGCCCTCTCTCACCACTCCTATTCAATATAGTATTGAAAGTTCTAGCCAGATCAATCAGGCAAGAAAAAGAAATAAAGCGTGTTTAATTAAGAAAGGAGGAAGTCAAATTGTCTCTATTTGCAGATGACATGATTGTATATTTAGAAGACCCCATCATCTCAGCCCAAAATTCCTTAAACTGATAAGCAACTTCAGCAAAGTCTCAGGATACAAAATCAATGTGCAGATATCACAAGCATTCCTATACACCAATAACAGACAAACATAGAGCGAAATCAAGAGTGAACTCCCATTCACAATTGCTACAAAGAGGATAAAATACCTAGGAATACAACTAACAAAGGATGTGAAGGACCTCTTCATGGAGAACTACAAATCACTGCTCAAGGAAATAAGAGAGGACACAAACAGATGGAAAACATTCCATGCTCATGGTTAGGAAGAATCAATATCATGAAAATGGCCATATTGCCCAAAGTAATTTATAGATTCAATGCTATCCCTATCGAGCTACCTATGACCCTCTTCACAAAACTGGAAAAAATCACCTTAAACTTCATATGGAACCAAAAGAGAGCCTGTAAAGCCAAGACAATCCTAAGCAAAAAGAGCAAAGCTGGAGGCAACACGCTACCTGACTTCAAACTATACTGTAAGACTACAGTAATCAAAACAGCATGGTACTGGTACCAAAACAGAGATGTAGACTAATGGAACAGAACAGAGGCCTTGGAGGCAAGGCCACACATCTACAACCATCTGATCTTTGACAAAAACAAGCAATGGAGAATACTTGTTTAATAAATGATATTGGGCCAACTGGCTAGCCACAGGTCTGTTTTCATGCGTAAAAGGATGGCATCTTTAAAAAGACAAAGATAAAAATCAAATAGGTTTGATCTTAATTCTCCCTTTGATACTTTCTTATACATATCATTTAATGTACATAATTTTTCTACTTCAAAAATCTGCTTTTGACCTCTTTGAGCCATCCCAGCTGACTTATTTAATTGGTCTTCTGAACACCAACTGATAGGTGCCTGGAGGTTGCAGGTTAATTATCTGCTACTGAGAGATTATTAGCTCATTAGCAGCTACTCTGAACCATTGGCAATTGATTCTTCAAGCAGGGTGGGGGCAAACTCACTGCCACCAAACTGCATTTTATTAACTCTGGAGTGGTAAAGTAGATCATTCAACTTCTTACTTGTTTCTTATATTTAAAAATGCATTCCTCTTCTTTATCCCAGAAGAGATACGTTAATATACAGGAGTGAAAACTGAGGTTAGAATAGAAAAATCCAGTTTCAATCTCAACTCAGTTTCTTATCAATTGTATAACTTTGAACAAATGTCTTGGTTTCTTTAAACTTATTATTGTTCATGTATAAAATGAAGAAAAACCTAGTACAAACCACACAGAAGTCTGATGAGTATTAAATATATAACTCTTGCATGTATACTATATTGAATAATTGTTTAAGTAAATGGAATCTATTTTGTTTGACTGTATTGTTTCCCCTGGTATCCCCCGTCTTCTCTGGGGAAAGAGTACAATTCCTTGCCTTACTGATTTAGGCAGCCAGATGACTCACTTTGGCCAAAGTGTGAGCAGGAAAGACATGTGTTACTCCTAGACAGAAGTTTTAAAATGAAACATGTGCTTTGTCATAATCTTTCATTTCCTTCTAGTAATATCTCACAGAAAAGTTGTTTTTTCAGCCTGGGCCTCCAAGTGAAGGCAATAGAGCAATCTGGGCTTGAAGTGTGAGCAAGAAATAAACCTTTGTTATCGTAATCCACTGATATTCCATTGTTGCTTGTTACTGTAGAATAGCCCACCCTATTCTACTTTATACACCCATCACTAGTAGCAGTAGTATTATAATCAATGTTGACAATGAAGGCAAATACAAACAGATATTGAAAAATAAAAATCTGTACAATCAAGAATACTTTCTAAAGATTAGGTGCAAATGGAACTCTAAGCTTTCTAGCAACTATATCATAAAAAAGAACATATGTAGATACCAGATTTAGTGTCTGTGATATATACAAAGAAATCATTTGCAAGTGGAATCCAACCATTTATAGTTCAGAAATCTTAGCTTCTACAGATCTTAACAAAAGGGTTATTTGACCAGCCAACGGAATCAATTGTGGGGAAATGTTCATTTGACTTGGAGCATTTTTCTCTGATTGATCTATGGCAATGATAATAACATTGACTTGCAAGATGATAATGAGGCAACTAGCCTATAAAGTCTACAAAAGTGTTACCTTATAGCTGGTTTTATATTTGAGGTTCTCTCTACCATAATAATAACTTTCTTGTCTTCTACTTGCAATAGAGTTAAGATAATACAGGAGATGAACAGGAAAAAAAGTACAATTTTTAATACCCTGTGGCACCCTGTTCTTTTTTCCTTTCTGTCTTCTCAGCTCTTCTCACCTGATTTATTTTACTTGAACTAGCTTTTCATTGAGCCATTATGTGTAAGTTATAAGAAATAACAGATAATTTTAAGCCACCAATATTTAAAAATTTTCCTTAACTTATGATGCTCTACAGCTCCAAAACCAGTGGCATGATGGTATTCATCACCCCTAGGATAGGTTGGATAGAGTCCTAGAATGAAGAAGTCATTGTTCAGTTTGAGCTTAAAAGCTAGTCTTTTCAAGAACTTTAAAAAACAACAGCATTGGGAGCCAGGCTTTATTGAGAGCAAGTAAGCAGTGTTTTCTGTATTTTTAAAACTTCCTTGTATGTATCATGATCCTACCCCGGCAGACTTGAGTTGTAAAACCATACTAAAACTATAGTGCAAAAACTGTGGAGGATATGTTGTGGGAAAAGACCACTGTAGATAGGAACTTCCAACATTGGAGAAATTGAGGGCAGGCCTGTCCCAAATCCTTCCCAAGATTACTTCCCCCTTCCCCCTCACCATCTCATTCCACCTATGATTGATCCTACCATGCATTTGTGGTCAGAGTAGAAATGAAGAACAACACTCACACCTGTATAAGTTTGGGGGAAATTCCAGTATAAGAGGGCCTTATTTCTTGCCTCTCAGCAAAGCTGTGCATTGATACCGATTACACTGCCAAATCAGAATGGCACTGAGACTCCAGCAGGAAAGAAGCCATCGCTGAGGGAGGGGTTTGAAGTTAGATTCCACCAAATATGTCAATGTGCAGAGAAAGTAGATATTTCACTCTCCAGAGGAATGCAGGAGTGTTGAGATCCTCTCTAGAGAGCCAGAAGAGTCTTAGACAAAGGAGCCACTGCATACAGAAGCCATAAAACTGGAAGCCATGAGAAGAAACCCTGGTATCCAGATTATCAGGATGGACCAGCCACTCCTCAGCAGACTTTGCTGCAGTATGACCAGAGAGCAGACAAGACAGTCATTCCATAGCAGAGACCACCAAAGATCCAGAAGGCAGCATGCACACCTCGGCATGCTCTTCAATCACAAAGATACCCTCTTAAGGAGGGAGAAGAGTAAAAGAGATGAGAGTTCTCCAATTGAAAATTCAAAGTTAAAACAGCTCATTAATTATTTTACAGGGATTTAGTTAATACAAATAAATGTTTAGGTTACCTTTCTTGGTAATTTTAAGATATTTTTCTTATCATCGGGGGCATCAAAGGCTTCTGATACCAGATTATGAATAAATATACAGATAAATATTTGCTATCTTTGGGTACTTCATGTATTATGTTGTAAAGTAGTAGTACAATGTTTTGATCCTAATTTTGTACGTTTCTTTGATTACACAGAACTATCTCAGATGTTCCTGTGTTGGCCAAGTTATAAATTAAATTAGAGCTGCCACTACAGTAAGTATAGAGTTTTAACAACACACACACACACAAAATCAGCAAGTAACATATTGGAAAGCAGCAGCAGATGAGAATTTGGCGTTATAAAATGAACTTACAGAGAGAAAGATCTATTTGTAAAATTATGCTTCTCTTCCTAAAATGTTTACTTTAAATTTTTTTCTTCTTTGTACACTGTCACCTCCAAGTCACTCAAGGAAGATGGAAAACTAAAGTTGAAACCAGTGGCAAAAGCTAACTCCTCCAACTGCTCCCTGTCCAAATGGGCATTACATCAAATACCCCAGATTAAGGGTAGTATTCTTTTACTTTAATGCTTGGTCCCTAATGAGTATAATACTCTATCATCAAAATCTGGTTACAGTTACCAAATTTATAAATGTTTATACACAAATATGTAAATTAGTCTTAATAGTTCCTTTTCTTATTCTTTCCTGCTCAATGATTCAAAAACCCACAGAATCTGTTTTGGATATGATTGAAAAGCAAAGTTAGTTCTTAATAAAACTTATTGTTATATACTTACGGATTTAACCCATGTTCACCCAATGTAGCAGTTGCAAATTTACAATAATTTCTAAATGTTGTTTCTCATTTGTGCAAAACTGATGCATTTCTCTAACAGGAATTGCACCAGGTATTGCTGATACACTGGTGAGCAAAGCAGAATAGGTCTCTGGCCTCATGCAGATTGAGGATGTAGAGGGGAAAAGGGCTTAATCAAATAACCACACAAATATATGATCACACATGTAATAATTGTTTTAAATGAGAGGTACATGGTGCTTGAAGAGGGGCTACTAGTCACAGACACCAGTGACAATTTCTCCAAGGAAGTGACCATCTAAATTCTGAATGATACATGGGAATTAACTTGTGGAAGAGAGAAATAAGGATTCTAAATGGATGATAAAGCTAATATGAAGGTTTACTGGTAAAATAATCCTATTAGTTGTAAGGGATGAAAACAAATGCCTTATGGCTGGAACCCAGGGAGTGAGTTGTAGCTTCATGCAGATGAGTTTGGGGGAGACAGGTGCCGATAATCACATAGAAATTGCTTGAAGAGCAATAATAATAGCTAGTATTTACAGAGCTCTTGTTCCACACCAACACTGTTTAATGCATTTTGTATGTACCAAGTAATTTAATCTTCACAACTTTATGAAAGAAGTACTATGTTATTTCTTTATTATACATAAGCAACAAAGGCACAGTTTAACTAACTTGCCCCAAATCACCCAGCTAATCATTATGAAATAATTAACTTCAACTCCAGGAAGTCTTGCTCTGGGGACTGTGCTTTCAGTCATAAAGTTACGCTAATTTTAGCTTTAGAGCTATGGTAGGTAATTTACTCAGCAGCCTGAAAGCACTGAAACATTTTAAGCAATACATGGACAAGTGAGAATAAAATTGTCCACCATGTGCAGTGGCTCATGCCTGTAATCCCAGCAGTTTAGGAGGCCGAGGTGGGCAGATTGCCCGAAGTTAGGAGTTCGAGAACCATCTGGCCAGAAACCTCATCTATACTAAAAATGCAAAAAAAAAAAAAAAAAAAAAAAATTATCCGGGCATGGTGGTGTGTGCCTGTAATCCCAGCTACTCAGGAGGCTGAGGCAGGGGAGTTGCTTGAACCCAGGAGGTGGAGGTTGCATTTAGCCAAGATCGTGCCATTGCACTCCAGCCTGGGCAACAAAAGCCAAACTCTATCTAAAAAAAAATTGTCAGATTGGAAGGACAAGCATGTACATGGCCAGAAAAACTAGAGAGCTGTTTATTACTCTAAACAAGAAATGGTGAAAACATGACCTAAGTTCCTATTTTAACTAAAACTTTTTATTTTCATGTAGAAGCAAGCACCAATCAGCAGGCCAGAAGAGATTGTTTTTCTTGCTGTAGTAGCAGGCTTTGGAAATGCCTAAACTGAGCCTATTAATATCTTGCTGACCTTCAGCTGCCTATTTTCAATTGAACAAATCCATTATAGCCAACCATAGGGCATCAGAGAATCAGATAATTTTCATCCATTTCTATTTTCTTTTGAAATAGGATTTTGTATTCATGTTTGAATATGAGTATCACTTGCAGATTTTCTTTTAGTACTAAGAATAGTGCTTCAAACCATATAATCGTGCAATATCTACAAGGTCACAATTTGCAGGGGCTTGGGACATTGCTTGTTTCTCCTTCTCCCATGAAAACTTCCTTTCTCCTTCCCATGAGGAAAGAAGAATTCATGTCTAATGATCTCTCCAGCTAGGGGCAAGACTGGCCACTCAGACCGTCACAACATTCCAGTTTGCATTACATCAATCATTCCAAGATCCTTAATTCATGGTGATTTCCAGGACAAATCCAAGAGAGCCTCAAATGCTATGGGAAGTCCCAGCTTTCCAGACCAACCACTGTTTTGTGCTTATTTCCTCACTCTTTATTTCCTAGTAGGATCCTGTCTTCCATTCATTCCTCTTTGCCCTTTCAGATCCTGCCACTGGGCTTCAGGAATTCACTCTGTTACCTGCAAACTCCCTTACATCTTTAACCTCTTAGGGGTACTTTCTCCTTGCTCTCATTCAATTATTCTGCTTATGATACACAGTATCATCTAAATTTCATTTATACAAAGGAAGTAAGTTCAAAACGTGTATTTTAAATAAAATGACTACAGTCAATAACAATAGGTTGAATAATGAAAATAGTTGAGAGTAGTTTTTAAGTGTTCTTGCCACACACACAAAAATAAGCACATGAGGTAAAGCATATGTTAAACAGCTTGATTTAGCCTTTCCATGCTGTGTATACATATCGAGACATTATTATCATAAATATATACAATTTTTACAGAAGAAACACAAGAATTGGGGGGTAGACTGAGTCAAACACTGGAGTCATTAATGAGAAAGGATTATAGGAAGCATAGTAAGTGATATGGTTTGGCAGTGTCCCCACCCAAATCTCATTTTGAATTATAGCTACCCTAATTCCCACATGCTGTGGGAGGGACCCAGTGTAAAGTAACTTAATTATGGGAGAGGGTCTTTCTCATGCTTTTCTAATGATAGAGGACAAGTCTCACAAGATCTGATGGTCTTATAAAGGGGAGTTCCCCTGCATACTCTCTTTTGCCTGCCACCATATAAGATGTGATTTTGCTCCTCGTTTGTCTTCCACCATGATTGAACTGTGGAACTGTGAGTCAATTAAACCTCCTTCATTTATAAATTACCCAGTCTCAGGTATGTCTTTATTAGCAGTGTAAGAACAGACTAATACAGTAAGTGAAGTAGATAATGAAAAAAAATAGCTGACCAAGTTTAATGACATTCTCCTCAATGACTTGGGGTATTTTGAAGTAGCAATAAGGGGAAAATTTTGGAAGCAGAAAAGGGAATCAAGAAGAATATAAAATCCACCTCAAGGTCCTGACATACATGAGCTGTGGGAGGAAACTGCCAAAAATTAATGGGACTATGGGGTGGAGTGTTCAGGCACCAGCCTTGCTGCAGTGGGCCCAGGGCTATTGTTCTTAAACATCAGTCCTCATCAAAATCACCCTGGGGGTTGTTAAACACAGCTTTCTGGGTTCCACTTCCAGAGTTTCTAATTTAATTGGTCTGCTGGGGTAATAATTTGCATTTTTAATAGCTTCCACATGATACTGACACTGCTGATCTGCAGGCCAAGCTTTGAATATCATTGATTTAGTGGCTTCCAACTCTGTCTGCTCATTATAATCACCTGAGAAAGTTTTACTCACTGATACCCATGCCTCTTTCTAGAGGTTCTGATTTAAGTATGTGTCATGGTCTAAAGCATTGTGTATTTTTAATCTGAGGATTGACTTCTCTTTATTCCCTTCAACCTCCTGTCTCTGGTAACTACCACTTTAAGCTTGATTTTATTTTTTACACTCCACATGCAAGATTGTGCAGAATTTGTCTTGTTGTGCCTGGCTTATATCTCTGCCCTTATCATCCTTAGTGGCTTTAATATTTCCATAGATACCCTAACCTCTTAGCTCTTGTCCACTTCATTTAAATATAATATTTTCTCTCGATGCCCCCTCTAACTCAGGCGACCATTCTAACACTTCTAGTGACTATAACTTCTGAAATTGATTTTACCCCCATCCACCATTTTTCCAGCTCTCTCCAACTGTCAGCGGTGGAACAGATCCGAGTTACTTCCAGTTACCAGCAGTGAATCCACACCAGTTCCACAGCAACTTTAGTCCTGACCGCCTCAGAAGACATAATTCAACTGAGGGGCATAAACCAGAAAGATACCAAGGCAAGTTTCAGAGCAGGAGTGGAAATTTAGAAAGGCTTTAGAACAGGAAAGAAAGGAAAATTATCTTGAAAGAGACCCAATCAGACACCTGAAGGTGGAAGAAACAAAAGAGAGCAAAGGAAGACAGCAAAAAAGAGCCTTAAAATGTGATCTTAGGACTTACAGGCCCACCTCTTCCCCACGATTCTTTCTTTAGGGTGGCTTTCCGCATGCCCCATGCTTTCCTTACCTTTTCAGATTGAGCAGGCGCCTTGTGTTCCTGAGGTTATACGCAGGCCCATCTGAGGCTTTCTTCCCCTTCCAGTGGAGTGTGCTCCTGACAGAATACACTCCACCATTTTTATCTCACGCATGCCCACGGAGTGTGCTTTTCCCCTAGGGCCTGCATTCAGTTAACATTTTAATGTTAACAGGTGTGGGCCATTAGGAAATGGCTTCTCCCTGGTGCTGCCAAATTATCATTTTAGAGAACTGGACATTTTTACTGGGTGGCAGGAGAGCTGTCTCCTGCCCTGCTCGTGCCTAATAACCATCTGTACCAAAACCGGCTTTTTCCTTCCAACAACTCTTGATTTCTAGTGAGACCACTATGCCTTGCCGCTCCAAATACCTTTAATTATCCACGACCTGTTTGCTGTCTTCCCATCATCCTCCAGAAAGGCTCAACATTAAACCACACATTTGTAGATAACCTCTGCTGCTGCAGCTTCTTCTCCTCATCAAATTTACTTTGAAATACTCCAGCTGTGGTAATACCTAGCTCTCTGTATCTAATGGAGAAAATCATTCAACTATACTGACATATTTTGTGTTTTTAACCAAAACTCTCAAAAATGTCAGGTGATTTGAGAAATTATAATCATTGCCTAGTAGAAAATTCACATGTACCTCTCACTAATGGCTTTATACATATTAACAAAGTTATTCCTTTCAAATCCTGTAAGTGCAATTAATTTCCTTGTTAAGGAAATTAACAGGAAATTTCCCTGTTAGTAGAGAAGACGGAGGTTCAGATAATTTGGTAGTTGATCATAAATTCATAAGTGTGTCAGTGAGGATTTCAATGCAGGCAGGCTTAGCAATATTGCCTTATACTCCCTAGTAAAGTTATTCCCCAAGATAACCATTTCACAATTTACCTCTTCTCCCATCTCCAACATCTTCCTCTCAATTCTGTTGATGACCTCATACTTTACAGAAATTCCACATAAACACCCATTGTAATGGTCCTCTTGAGTGCAAAACTTCTCACAAGACTTGTAAGTATTCATTGCCTTCATTTCCTCATTCCTCAGTCTCTCTTCAATCTACGGCAACTGGGCCTCTGTCTTCACCACATCAATAAGATCTGTTTAACATCTCAGTGACTTTCTTTCTACCAAAGCCAAAATTAAATTCTAGACCTTATTTTATTCAATCTCTTGGCAATATCCAACATTATTGAACCTGCCCTCCATCGTAAAATCTCTACACTTTTGGCTTGTTTCTGATAGCCTTTATTTCTCATTAGCCACGCATTTACAGCAGCCTTGCTTTCAGACTTTCTTATCTTCCTCTTCCAGATCACTAGGTGTTGGAATCATCCAAGTCATTTTTTGGTCATTTTCCATCTTTTCTTACCTTTTTTTATTATGTAGTTTCTTCCATTCTCGTGACTTTAAATAACATTCATACACTAATTTGAGGTAGACTTTATTTTTATTTTTAGACAGGCTCGCTCTGTCACCCAGGCTGGAGGGCAGTGGCAGGATCTCGGCTCACTGCAACCTCTGCCTCCCAGGTTCAAGTGATTCTCCTGCTTCAGCCTCCTGAGTAGCTGGGACTACAAAAGTGTGCCACCACACTTGGCTAAGTTTTTGTATTTTTAGTAGGGATGGCGTTTCACCATATTGGCCAGGCTGGTTTCAAACTCCTGATCTCATGATCCGGCTGCCTCGACCTCTCAAAGTGCTGGGATTAGGGGCATGAACCACTGTGCCCAGCTGAGGTAGACTGCATTGTGGGTCTCTACTTTCATATAACAACTGCCAATTAAAAATATTTGAACAATTACATCTACCTTAAAACACAGCTGGATACAAACAAAAAAAAGACCAAACACATATTTTCCTTTTCTGCTAGTCACACTCTACTCCAGGCAAAAAAAAAAAAAAAAATTCTGTGTAACTACATTGAATTCTAGGTTTTCCCCATTTCTTGTATCTGTTACATCAATAAGCATTCCTGGCTTTATTTCTCTCAAAATATATTTGTGAAAGATAACTGGGTATTGAATCACCAAAAGAGTTATACTAAACCAGGTGCGGTGGCTCACACCTATAATTCCAGCACTTTGGAGGCTGACGTGAATGGATCACCTGAGGTCAGAAGTTCAAGACCAGCCTGAGCAACATGGTGAAACCCTGTTTCTACTAAAAACACAAAAATTAGCCAGACTTGATGGTGGAGTGCTGGTAATCCCAACTACTCAGGATGCTGAGGCAGGAGAATCGCTAGAACCTGGGAGGTAGAGGTTGCAGTGAGCTGATATTGCACCATTGCACTCCAGCACAGGGGACAGAGTATGACTTTGTCTTAAAAATAAAAATAAAATAAAATAAAATAAAGAGTTAAGCTAAATGCGTTAGCTGTTTTCAGAGCATTCTATTTATTGCCTGTTGCTAACTTTTCTGAGCTTGTTCCCCTCCTGGTAAGAAAAAAGGAAAACGAGTTGAAAGAAAAGGAAGAAGAAAAAAAGAAAAAGATTAATACTTATGATGAAAGAAATTTGCAGTATTTCTAAGATGATCAAGTGAATGAATAATTATATAGAACAACATTTTGTTTCCTTTGTTACCTAGTAGCATCGTTAAAATAAGAACAAATATAGTGAAATAGAATACTTCATATGACTTCATATGAAAAATAATTCACTATACAATAAACAATACACCTGTATTTCAATATTGCTGCCAATAATAAGGACTCCCAGTTCTGTTCACTTCTGCTCACCATTACCCTATACCACATCAGATTTCATGCAATCATGAAAATGCTAGATATATATGTCTTCCAATCTATCATTTCATTCTGTTAAACTCCTCAAAGCTTATGTCCATGTTCCTTCTCTAATATTGAGATATTAGGAGAAGTTACACATTTTGCTTTCCTTTCCTACTATATATCTTTAAATTCTAATATTTTATTCCTATCACATTTTATTTGCAAAGACTAATTTTGATTCATCCAAGAGAATAGGGTATCTCTGAAGACTGTGCCTAACAATTATTTTATGTTTTCACTTTGTAGAATTTTATTTCCCATTGTTTACTTTTATATATCGTATCTCATTGTCGGCTTCTAAACACTCCCTTCCTATTCTTAATGGTACACTTACTTGGCATATCCTTTTTACTGCCTGGGAAGCATTTATTCTTTTGCCTTGTCTGAGCTATTAAGAAAAAGATATCTAACCAATAGATGAGTAGTCTAAAGAGTATTTCTATGTGGAATGCAGTTCTCAGAAAAGAGGAGCGTATTAGTCCATTTTCCTGCTGCTATGAGGATACCCAAGACTGCATAATTTATAAAGGAAAAGCAGTTTAATGGACTCACAGTTCCACATGGCTGGGGAGGCACCACAATCATGGTAGAAGTGAAAAAGGAGCAAAGGCACATCTTACATGGCAGCAGGCAAAAGATTGTGTGGGGGGAAACTCACCTTTATAAAACCATCAAATCTTGTGAGACTTATTCACTATCATGGGAATAGCAGGGGAAAAACCCACCCCCATGATTCAATTACCTCCCACTGAGTGCCTTCCATAACACATGCAGATGATAGGAGCTACAATTCAAGATGAGATTTGGGTGGTGACATAGCCAGGAGACCACATCAAGGAGAAACCCAGGCGGCGGTGATTCCTCCACTAGCCACTGTATTCTGCAACTTAACTGTCAGCTCCACAGACTTTAATCTCTTTCAGTCTCAATAAATGAATGATCCACAAGTTTCTGGAAAAGTTTTCATGAAAAGATGATATTTATTTTGTTGACACAAAACAATTTATTTTTAAATTTATTTACTTAACTTTGTTCATTAATAAATAGAAAATCCTAAATTAGTGGAGCTTGAGCATTTCCATAGAGGTATAGATAAACACTATCTCAGGTGTGGACTATTTAGTTCCACATAACAAAATGAAAAGTAGAACCTAAACCCAAACTAATCTGATTTATTTGTTTGAAGCCATTTTGTTTCATAACTAATTGGTGAAGGTAATCTAGACTTTTTTAGCAGAAACTATTGGCGACCTACCCAAATGCCCTCTCCTGTTCATCCTTGCTAATAGATTTTGTTTCAGAGTCCACCCTTCTCCTAGGTAATTCATGAAAAATTCTTACTAAGTCAATTATAGTAATTTGAATTCCTATGTTTCTATGACTTCCAATAAATCCTGAATGGTACCATCAACTCAGCAACTGTAAGCATGGCAGAAAAGAAAAAATTGAGTCCTTGAAGATATCACTCAGCCATGAAGTCAACCAACCCTGGAGATGTTTTGCCCTGGACTTAATGTTAGTATTCCAACTTATACATGTGATTCAGATATGTAAGTTAATAAAAATTATATTTAGAGAAGAATATTTAAAACAGATATTTCCTGGTCCTTTTTTTAAAGTATAAGAATTGCATAATTACAGCTGTCAGTGGCTGGTGATAGAGTTTAGAAAATAAGATGGAAGATTCTGAAATCTGTGCTCAGTTACCAATTTTCTGCTCTGAAGCTTGGGAAATTGCTTAATTTCTTTAATTATCAGGATTTTGTTTTTTAATTCTGTAAATAGACAATTGACACAGAGTTTTTGTCAGGATGAAACTACATAATGCATGTAAAGCATGTAGAATAATCTTATACAGTTTAGTTGCTTTTACTATTTTCTAGAACCCCATTGATTGAAATAATTATATTGTAATGAGTATGTGGTATTTGTAGATATGTGTTCCACCTTTGAATTTATGACTATTCTTTTTCTTATGTTTACAATGCCCTTTTAATACTTTCTGCTACTCTTAAGAGGCATATTATCTTCCATACTCACTAAATTAGAATTTTCAGCCAAAAGAGTAAAAATTACATTTGTTTCAAAGCATTAAAAGAATGTAACACATGTAATTAAGCATTCGCTAAACATTTAATTATATGGACCTTGTAAAAATAGACTGCAAAACCAGTCATATAACTTCTGCCAAAACAGCAAGGTAACTTACATTAGAAAATTCCAGTGAAATCTCAAAAACATTTTAATGTTAATTTTTTTTGTCATCTTAAATAAATCTGTAGATTTTTTTCTGTCTTCCAATATTATTTTATGAAAATTAATTTTGGGTAATCATGAGAATATATTCTCCTTAACCTCTTTTAATAATGTATGCCCATAGAAACTAACACATGTGAGTTTAATGTTTAAAAGCATTAAGTTGTGAATTAAAAACTCTCCTTAATATGTACTATATACATATATCCAAAGCAAATTGGGTTTACAAATAAAAATTATACTTGAAAGATGGCTGCTTTATATAGTTACTTTTACCTAGACATAAAATATTCAGAAAATATTTAATTTCTGCTGGTTTAGATTTTAAAATTATTTGCAAATATTAAGTAATCCATTATACTCAAGATAGTTATGTATTATACTTTATAGACAGATTAACCTAATTATATGCACTAGATGGAGAGTTTTATGAAGTTTTATGACTTTACTACCTATATTTAAATCTGACAATATTGCTGAAGTATAATTTGAAGCCACTGTTTTTTAAAGGCATGTTTCCTTCTTAGTAGAACCAAGATTATAAACAACTGTGCTATGGTAATTCTTATTAAAAATACATTTATGGCAATTGACTTGCCTGAGGTTTTGGAAACACCAATTCTACTACCCTAAGTTTTGGGGCGCAATCAGTGTGGTCTAAATAGACACTGAAGCCTCAAAGAGGCACTTTGGGAACAATTTGAGAAACTCAAGTGCAGTAAATCATTGCAGCCCAGATGGTATTCATCTCAGAGTTCTGAGGGGGAACAGGTTGTGAAAGAGCAGAGCAGGCAGACACGGATACATAAAAATTGCAATGTTGGTTCCCACAGGGTACATGCCAACCTGGTATTGCCTTGAAAGCAGTGATACCATCGTTTGACCATCAGTCACTCAGATTTAATTCTTGCATTTGTTGAGCTCACAATTTGAAAAATTTAGAATATTTTTATTCTAAAAAAATAAAACAGAAGCATTCTATTCATTCAAGTCATTTGTATTCATTTCTCTGTACATGACAATGAAAAGGGATACATGTTTTAATAACCCCAAGATCTGTTTCTCAGGAATCTCTCAGGGAATTCAAAAGTAGCAACAGCTTTGGCATAACCACAAAGTCCCTGTTTTCCTATGGCCCTAAAGCCCTTTCTGGAGAGACCTTTCTGACTCACCTCGTGGAGTTCCAGCTGGTACTGCTCTGCTGACTCCTGGGTCCCAGGAACACCTGTGGGTGTTTATGGAATGGATTCCAGGAAGGAAAAGAGGCTGTGAGTAAATATGCGGAAGGAGCTAGGGGTACAAAAGCTTATGGAGAAAGAGACCACTCTGGGGGAAATTTCATCAGTGGTCAAATCCTTCGCAGAGAGGTCTGTGATCTGTGCCACCAGGTGATCTGGCTATTCTTTCCTACAGCATTTTTGGGTTTTGTTTTGCTTTTTCCCCAGAAATCACAACGATAAACTTGCTATCTCATCTGGGATGAGAGAGACGTAAGGAAGATATTGGACATCTTGAAATTTAGTGGTTCTAGCTTGATCCCACTTACCAGTGCTAGAATCATATTTTCCAGTTAACCATTAGGTGACTCAACATGGATTTGTCACTGGTGTTAGGAAGTCAATTGGTCTAAACTTGAAATATTTACCAGTGTCAGGGGACCAGGAAGCAGATGGCATACTCCAATTAGAATAAACTGCAAGTTACCTGAAATTGAATGACTCTTAAGAATGCTTGAGTTAGGTAGTCTTTATACAGGTATGGATAGTCGGAAAAACCCCAAGGCAGAGTCCAGGAACTCAGGTCTGACAACAACTGAGCTGTTAACACCACTAAGCCTACAGGGAGAAGGACTGGTAAGGTTTACTGGGATTGAGGAAAGATGTGTATAGAAAAGGCCACACTGATAGAAACAATTAAAGGAAACAGCCAGCCTGTGGAGAAATCTCAACAAGGATTTCTCCTCCATTTTCTACCATTTCTCACCATGGAATGAACCAAATGGAAGCCTAGGACAAAGGAGCCTATATTGCATATATGTCAGCTCTTAGGGGTGTGTGAGAGGTGGAGGAAGATTGAAACAGACCTTAAAATAACTAGCATATTGCCCTTTCCCGTTCCAAGTTCCACTTGTATGAGCCAGTTTTCTAACTGGCACCATGCTTTACCTAATGGCACAAAAGCATATTCAACACTCATTCCTACCATGAACCTTACAGTCTCCACTCATACAAATATCTGACCCCAAGTCTCCACTGATTCTAAATGATGAGATTTATGCAGTGCCTTCGATTCTCTCACATCAATGCTAAGTTTTCTCTTCACATCACTCTACGATCACTGCAGCCTGTTCACTTCTCTATGGTATCTATCACTTCCAAAAATTACCTTGTTTACTTTGTTTTTCAAATTTCCTAGAAGACTGTGCTCAGGATTGTATCTCCAGTCCCTAGTACAGTGACTGATACATAGTATATGCTCAATAAGTAAGTGTTGAACAAATAACTTAGTGCAATAAATTAGTGCTTCCAATATGTTAGCTATTTTAGTACATTTTTAAGCAGTCTCTTCAACATCAGTTTTAATCCTCTCTAGTCTACCATTTCTATATCTGCTAGCATAACTTTTTTTATTCAAAAATCTGCTTAAAATTATTTTGCCGCACTTTGTAGCACTCCAAACGAAGCAACTCTGTCACTGTACACTTATTTATTGAGCATACACTATGTGCTAAGGAATAGAAAACAAAGATGAGCAAACAGACTCAGTCGGGGTGCTTATAATTTACTAAGCAAAAACAATAAATGAAGCCATGGCAGTGAAGTGTAGCAGTCTAAGATGGGTGAGCAACGGATGCTGGGAAGCACTGAACAAGGATCCTTGACCTACAGGGAAGGACAAGTTTGGAAAGGCTTCCCAGAGGACTGAAGAGCGAAAGACAATGAAGATGGGGACTACGTCCTAAGAGGCCCACACTCTACATTTATAGTGTCTCTTTAGCCTGGTATCTCAGTGTCTTAGTCCTGATGTTTACTAGCTGTATGCCCTACACTCTCTCAATTTGGACTCTGCTCTAGAGACAGGTGACTGACGATTTAGTGTGCCCTCAATTCTTCATGCTGATTCCCCCTTCTGAGGTTCTGCCTACTTATTCTTGTGGTTCTAAGAAACAAGATTCCGTTTCCCATGGAACCCATCCCTTTTACAGTCTGTTCTCCCCTTCTCCGCTCAACACAAGCATGTTTCTAGAAGCAACTTGACTTCTTTTCTCAGTTTTCCATAGAACAGTGTGCGTATTCGCAGACATTACCATGCCTAAATTAAATGGCAGTGATCGGGAGATGGAAATCCCTGCATTCTCTTCGCTTTAATACTCTGCATAGCCACTAGAACATACAGAACTCCTTGAGAGACATCTGTGACTCATCAAATTACTCTTCCCTGTTTTAAAAGATAAATGACAGCTTCTCAGTTACTTCGAGTAAACATAGCCAAATGTTAACTTCAAATTTAATTTAATGTTGACAGTTTAATCTGAAGTGTAGTGAATAGCATAGAAATGAGACCAAATGAGCAGAAACCATTTAAATTTTTAATTGTAAATATGCCACAGTTATTATATCTTCTGGTTATTGGATATTTGTGCCTCTGTGCCACTATAGATAATGCAACCTCATGGTTATTTTGAGTAACATGTACGAGTATAATTGCAGATGATTGAAAACAAGTATTAAAATTCTAACTAATAAACATATTTTCTACAATTTTCTAATCACAGTTATACTCTGACGTCAAACCAGGCCAAAAGTCACAGTATAGGAGTATTATAGAAAGTAACAATGATGATGTTACTTTATTATTGCAGAAGTTAGCCTAGAAAGATTTAATTCACAAAAACTATCATTATTGAAGTTCACATTGACTTTGTTTAACCCAGTGTAGTTGTTTTACATTTTATAAGAGTAAAATGGAGATATCAAGCTCAAAACGTAAAACTCAGCGGTATTCAAATTACAAAATTCAAACATGTTACTTCCAATTTTTTAACATTTTCATTTAATCAGATATATGCAGGAAGTCAAAGTCAATGCTAATACGCTAGTGACCGATTTCAAATTTGTTCAAAATATACAAATAACACAGAAACTGGATATATGTATTAACATTTTCTTTTTAGCAAGTTAATGGGAACTTACGTAATTGATCAGAAAACCTGCTAACTATATCATATTTGTATGCAACTAATTAATATGAGTTTATATTAATCATAAAGCAAATTATGCAAAACGTTACTTGGGATAACACTTTTTGCCTTCAAAGGTAACTTTATTTCTATGCCAGTGTTGTAAAAGATACCACTGTATATTTTTTCTTGAGTATTAAGAAAAAAGTAATATCATCATGCCATATTATACTTAATAAACCAATATTAAAAATTAAAACTAATATTTTAATTTTAATAAACCAATGTTTTCGATAAACCAAAATATTTTAAACCAATATTTTATCATTTGCCTTCTCGATGATAGATGGAATAGTGTGTTGATCAGCTGTTGGATTTGCTTTAAAGGAAGTGATTGTTGGCTGGGCTCAGTTGCTCACACCTGTAATCCCAGCACTTTGGGAGGCTGAGATGGGCAGATCACCTGATGTCAGGAGTTCAAGACCAGCCTGGTTAATATGGCAAAACCCCATCTTTACTAAATATACAAAAACTTAGCTGGGCATAGTGGCTGGCACTTGTAATCCCAGCTACTCCAGAGGCTGAGGCAGGAGAATTTCTTGAACCAGGGAGGCAGAGGTTGCAGTGAGCCGAGACCACACCACTGCACTCCAGCCTGGGCAACAAGGGTGAAACTCCCCCCACCCAAAAACGTAAAAGAGAAAGAAAGTGATTGTTACGGGTCCATGACTCCTAATGAATCAGAGTTCTCCAGGTATTTGGATCGGTGAAGGATCTCTTGTTTTATTTGATATTCTGGAAGTTCTGTATAAAAGTAAAAGTAAAAGTTAGCAACATGCCATGTTAAGGATTTCACAAATGTGCTTGTGTGTGTGTTTTTGCTGGAGTCTGCACCTGGAGGAAAAAATTAAGTTTCAGAATGTAAAGTCCTAATAGTAAAATATTATATGGTCTTTCTAAGGAGCATCACACCTCTAACTATGATGTCCAAGTTATCATTTTTTAAAGGCCTTTTTTTCCCACAAATATTTAAAATATTAGTTGTTTCTTTGCAAGCTTCTTTGAAGGCTTATGGCTGTTTTTCTATAGCATGAAATGAAACAAATGCAACTATCTTATTCTTTACAGAAAATAGGTATTCACATAGGCTAGGCCTGACTGTCAGGTGAGTGTACAATGTCTGAAATAGCAACCATCCTTCTTTCATTAGGGAGCATTATTGTCCAGGCGTGGGCAACACAGGTTTTGTTGCCAATGATGCTTTTGTTTCAGTTTGTATGTTTTATAATGGCTTTAAGTTTGGTCTCTTTTACCTTAGGTCTGGAGTTTTCAGATTACATATTATGATAAATTTTAAATTATAAGGAAATAATTTGTATCTAAATACAAATATATTTAATTGTACAAATAATTTGCTTTAAAAGACACATTAGAATAAATTCTAAATATTTATCCATAATAACACCCCCAATGCCATCTAACAAAGGAATATGTCTCCTAAGCAGGTGAGAAAGGAGAGGAAGTTATAGTGAATACTTAGGGAGTTATGAGTGGTCAGTCTATACCTTATTTATCTGTAGCACAACTGTAATACATAAAAACCAATGGGATCATGGAACGGGTGGACACTTTACACATTCTGTATGTAGTTAAGAAGTAAAGATTGAGAACCATTAAGGGTAGATTTTTGCTAGGCCAGAAAACTGTCCATATTTCTTTGAAACAATGTTTGTCATGGAATATCTAGGCAGGCATAGTAACTAAACAGTGTTCTCAAGGACTTAAATTTCAAATGCTATTTTTTTCCTCTTAGTAATGGACTCCAATTATTTGGCTTTCAAACCATATCTTAGAACCCATGAGATATCTTCTCATACAAATATACCTCTTAAGGACTTGGAGGAAAGGTGTATTTTAGTACTGGTTTCAATTAACATCAAATTAAATGCTTAGAGGGATTGGGTCCAAACAGTGGACACATTTTGTTTAGCTGGTACTGCATTTAAAAATAGATAAATTAGGATGTTTGTATGTACCTGACCTCTTAGTATCACCATACAACTTCTCATGTCAGTCTTTTATTTGCCTGATTCTCAAGGCCTTTTTAAGTCTGAGATCTCTGGAGGAGCAAGATATGTTTACATGTATTGTATAAGTTGACTGAATCAATCTTTCTAGGTGTCAAATGTCATGAGGTAAATCTCCAATGAATACTTCTGTTCCTCTGAAGGCCCAGTCTTACTGACAGAATATAGTTTGTGTATGTACTTTCATGTATATATGGCCTTATACACACTTATGTATATTTCTTCATTAATATGTATGCTACTCAAATTTTACAGACATGTACTCATAAGTACAAAGAATAAGCAAATGGACATGATTGATCTTTAAATATGAGGTTTTTGTTTTTTTTAATTAAAGGCAAGTCCACACTCCTTTATGTATAGTTGTAAATGCCAAATAAGTGGAAAACTTTTAAACCCTAGACATTTAGAAATCTAGAGATTGATGTATATCTCATCTCAATGTCTCACATGCCTGCTGGAGCATTACTACATTCCAGCAATAAGAGCAGCCAAGATTTGGAGAATAAATTAATGTCAGGCAACAGTAATGTCTTTCTAATGCACTCTGTGCAACCTTATTAAATGTCCCTTTTAATAATTGCATATTAAAAAAAATAAAATGTATTAGCATATAAGAAATTTGAGTAAAGAATACATATTTGGGTAAATATAAACTGTATGCAGTAAACACCAGGTCAGTTATGTGAGCCTATCAATCATGCAAATAATTTGGATAATGAATGCAGCGAAGTTCAATTTGGATTTGGTAGGGAAGCCAAGGGAAAAGAGTGATAAGAGCTTAATTTGAGGGAACATACAATGCATATGTGCTTATTAAATGCCACATAAAAAAATCTCCTATGATCACATTTCCCTTACGTATGAAGACTGAAAGTAACGTTTCCATGGACCTATGCCACATAAAACTTGATTTAGTATGTCTTAACAGAGAAGCTTTCATTCGCAGGCTTTTTGTAAGCTCAGCCATTGTGCAACGTGCTTTAACACAGCTAAGTGACTCCCTTTCAGCCCTTTCCTTCTGATTTATATTCAGTTACCTAAGCTTGACCATAACCAAGAGAAGGATTCCGCAGGTGACTGTCATGCACATGGCAGCATAGATTACTTCTCCTAGTAAAACAAACAAACAAACAAAAAAGATTAAGAAAAAAATAAACACTGGATTTTTAGAGGAAATAAATAATATAAATATGATAAAGGACTGATTTTTAACTGACCATTGAAGGGGGAATGAAACCCAGTTAAAGTGATTTTCTTCACATGTTTTCTTGTATACAACGCCATGCCTTTGACATTAGACAAGGTTGGATAATCTGAAATAAAATCATAAAAATGAGATGAAAGTGTTTACGTATCATACATTATTTTCATTGTATGGGTTACAATTTGCTTTATCTTATAAGGCAGCAATTTATTTCTATTACATTATTTTAATCTGATAGATTTGAATAAAACTAGAAACAATGTTCTTAAATGTTAATAGCTTGTTTTTCCCTTTTAATCAGATAATTTCCCTGTATAAGACATTTTTTTTTACAAACCAATATTAGTACAATGACTATAACATAACTCATTGTATCTTATATATAGACAAGAAAAATAAAAGATAGTAACTTTAGACCATCCTTTGGGAAATTGAAAAGATCCTTTCTTTATGAGAGTGATTGTTTTAATGTGCTTTTAAGAATATTTCATATTCCTCACACCTACTATGTATATAAATTCCCATAAAAAATAGTTTCTACACCAGTTTCTCCGTGTACCGCTACACTCAGATACTGGAATCCTAGTTTTGCTTATTTCCCCTGTTCTGTCTTTTTCTTTTTCTCTCCATTAGCTAAACCTTCAGTTTCTCCTGTTACCTATTTTGCCTCCCTTCAGAGCATTCCTGCCCATTCTGAGACGCTAGTCTTCTTGGCCATGTTTCTGAAAAATACATTCCAACTAGTTTCCAATAGCCTCACAACTCTAGAAATCATGCTGCAGAGTAGCCAGGTCATAAAAAGAAATCCTTCCCTGTACAGGCAGTGTTTTCTCTTGCTTTTCTACTTTAAAGACAGAAAGATGCAATTGTTAAAATTAACTGACAGATCTCTTTTAGGTGATTTTGTTTCGATAATTTTAAAGTGAAATCACTGCTAGTTTTGACTTAATTGGACACAAATATGAATGTCAAGCAAACCAGCAGTTTAGTAACCAATTTATGTAATGAACATTAAAGCTGGTCTTGAGGCAGTAAGAAAAATGAGATAAAGCTTCCACTTTAGAGAGGCTTTGCTGTCTTCTGTCACAGATGTTTTATGCATTTTTGAGACCTGACTCTGAGTAGACAGTTGTTTACAAAAGTGAATGTCTCAAGCGGTGGGATTTTACATCCCGTGAAAACTGGTGACAACAGGTTCTGAGCAGGAAGGGAGATAAGAAAATCTACAGTCATACATTGTTTAATGTGGGGATATGTGCTGAGGAATGCATGCTTAGGCAATTTTGTCCTTGTGTGAACATCACAGAATATGCTTACACAAACCTGGGTGATATAGCCTACCACAGGCCTAGGGTATACAATATAGTCTTTGCTCTTAGACTGCAAACATGCACAGTGTGTGTTATTGGACTAAATACTGTAGGCAAATTTAATGCAATGGTAAATATTTGTGTATTTAAACATCTAAACATAGAAGAGATACTATAAAAATATGCTATTATAATCTTATGGGGCCAGTGAAGTATAGTCTGTCGTTGAATAAAATGCCCTTATGAGGTACATGATTGTATTACCAAATGTTCCATTCAGTTATCTCTCCATCTAGGGCCGCTGGTGTTCAGAAGACAGCTTACTGGGAGCCAAGATCTGAGCACTATGTTAACAATAATCAGTAGACAGATGGGTTGGAGTTTCAGAACGGTAATAAACTTCCCAGAGTGGGTCAGAGAGGAGCAGCACAATATAAGACCAAAAAAGTAACCAAGGATTTTGTCGTTAGAAAACTCATTCTCAAGCAGTCTGAACTCAAATACAGTTAAGCCATTTTTTTTAGTAAAATAGTTTTAGTCTCCAACTTGCATATTGGATTATCATCTATTTAAGAAGCCTCCACCATGGCTGATCTTTACAATACTGGCACCTGGAAGCCTAACGTAGGAAGATGTCTTGAGCCCAGGAGTTTGAGGCCAGACTGGCCAACAAAGCAAGATCCCATCTCTAAAACATTTAAAGATTAGCTGGGCATAGTGGTGCACACCTGTAGTCCTAACTTCTCTGGAGGCTGAGGTGTGACTATCACTTGAACCCAGGAGTGGGCAAGCTACTACAGTCCAGCCTGGGTGAAAAAGCAAGACCCTGACTCTAGAAAAAAAAAAAAAAGCCTTTTCTTCTTAGAATGAAAAATAAACCACTTAAGAATGTAAAAGTCACTTTGGGAAGCTGAGGCGGGTGAATCATGAGGTCAAGAGATTGAGACCATCCTGACCAACATGGTGAAACCCCGTCTCTACTGAAAACACAGAAATTAGCCAGGCATGGTGGTCCATGCCTGTAATACCAGCTACTCTGGAGGCTGAGGCAAGACAACTGTCTTGAACCCAGGAGGCAGAGGTTGCAATGAGCCCAGATTGCACCACTGCACTCCAGCCTAGCAACAGAGTGAGACTCTGTCTCAAAAGGTAGAACTTGTGAATTATTTTTACTTTTGTGACTGTAAAATTTTTTATTCACTATAAAGTTGAAATGAAAAAAATTGAGAAATTTTAAATAATACTTTTTAAATAAGGGCTCCGTTAAAAATTAATTTTAATCACATTGATTATATGGACTTTTAGCAAAACAAATAATCACAATAAAATCATATATTTAAATCAATTCAGAATATGAAGAATCAATAGCTTTATTTCTTTTTAAGTCCTATGGCCTTTAAAAAAAAGTCGTAGCTAGATTTATAGCCTAAATATATATTAGATGATTAATTATTTAAATGATGCTATAGTTTTTCCTTATGAAATTCTATCCTTAAGTACATTTAGTCTACTTGTGTGTCACAGTTCATCTTTGCAAAAGAAAAAAATTATTTTGAAAAAAATAAGCCTCTTTTAAAGATATGCAACTGCCTTAAGTGATTGTTAAACATTGACCTAGCACAGTTTAGAAAGAATCATCTCATTTATGAAATTCCTCTCACATGGAACTCATTAAGAAAGTTATAGTAGATCAATGACAGAAATGTTAGCTAATGATCCCAGTGAAAATTTAAATGCGTCTAGCAATCACTCCACAATCTTAAATATTGCACCCTGGGAGGATACCGAATATCAGTTAGAGAGATTAATGTTACTGAGGGTTTCTTGGCTACTGAGGCCCACTGGGGTTCCTTCCCTGCCTTTTATAAACAGTGAGGTTTACAGCATTTTATAACCATGAAATTAAAGTCGGCAAAGTTGATAACTAACCTCAGTCCTACACCATGTGCTATATTTATAGATAAACACTGTCAGTGACTTGTTTATCTTAACTTGTACCCTTGAGAAATTAAACACGATTATGAACTATATTGTAAAATCCCTGTACATTTGATGGGAAATCAAGATTAAATTAAATCTTGCATTAGGAACAAACTTAGATAGTATTCTTCTCAAATGAGCTATGGAGAGGTGAGCATTAGTATTTTTTTTTTCCCAAAATCCTTGTGCAATAGTAGTTGAGAGTTTGTGGAGACTAAAATGCTGCTTGTATAATTGATATGAAATGGTAAATGCATTGTAGAAGTTATGGTAGATCAGAGACAAAGCAGTGATTTAGAAATAAATGTCAGAATACTTGAGCTATAATTTGAAATAGAGATTAAACATATTACCAACTGCAAATTTCTAGACCTTCATTTCATTTTAATTAAAACATAATTTAGAAGAGTCAGCTTGGGGGGAAAATGCCTGTATCTAAAATGAATTTAATGGGAAAAAACTAAGTTCACAAAATTGATCAGTAACTTTTGCTTAGAATTATAAAATACACAAGCACTAGGCGAGCTTGTAATAAATAAGACAAATGAAAATAGTTTGTACTGTAATTTATAAATTTCAAAACTTTATATTTCATATGTGGAGATTTTTCAATGTATGGAATATTTTTACTGAAAAATATATGTAAGTGACAGTACCATTGTAGATACGCTTTGATGTCTTCATTTGACATTGAGTAACTCACTAACAGCTACCCTTTGGAAAATGCGTAAAATTTTACCTGGCTGGCTTACATATATACATTTTTTCATAGGCTGATTGAAAACAACAGGGGCAAGAGAGTTAGGAAAAATAAAAGAGATACCTTTTGGAGAGTCTTCATAGTCATTTGGAATAATGAGATAATCCAGAAAGTTTTATAAATTACTGAATTTTGAAATTGAAAAGAAATAATTGCAGTATATCTTCCCTGCACACATATTTGCAAATCTGTAGGAGGAAGCTCAATATAATGTATGAAATGTGTTGTTAATTATCCTTAGAGAGTAACCTTTTTGAATCGATACTGTCTGTCTAATGTACAATATAATAAGGCTATCACAATACTGTGCTCATGCAATTATCCAGTAGGCCAAAAAGTGTATATTTGCAACATTCACATTTGAAATAGCACATCTGTTATGGTGTAGTGTATGATTGTTTATGTTTCATTTTTTCTTATCTTAAAGATAAGAAAAATAGCTTATAACTTCACATAACTTGGATATTTTTCACCATTTCTTAAAATGTAAATTTAGTCTCCCAGCTGCAGTCCACATGGTCACCCAAATAACAAAAATTTGTTAAGCAATTATTTTGACTGATGTTAACTCTTACAATCAAGTTTGTTTACTGATGTGCAAAGAATTAATCATCTTGGCCACTGGGCTAGAGATATCTAAAAGAATTTAAAAATTTTGTGAATTCTCCTGAGCCTTGGTTTTTGTATATGTAAAATAGTATTACCTATGTTTGCAAGATTGTTTTGAGGATTAAAATGTATTTAGATTATTATTAGGCTAACAGCTCTTGGGGAACTCCATCAGTAAGAATGTACAATTATCAGAAAAGAAGGGAAAACAAGGATAAAATATGGGATTTCCTTCTGGTTCTTTTTCTCATTTTTCTTCTTTTCCTCCTCCCCCTCCTTTTCTCTTTCCTATCTTTCTTCAACAAGTATTTAGTGAGCATTTACTATTGACAGAGAGTGGAGATTAAAAAAAAAAGTGATCCACATGAACTTTTTCAGTAGTGATGAATGTAGTGTAAAATTACATCAGATTTGATGTCTTTGTGGTCACTACCCAAAGACCATTCAAAAGCTGAAGACACAGAGAACAGTTTGTTACCTCTAGTTTTCCTTCCTTTCTCTTTAGTACATTTTCAAGCCATTTTGAAAAGATCTCATACTACTGCATTAAACTGTCAATATGACAATTACCTTTTTCATTTTGTGACTATCTCTCAATAGCCAAATGTCTTGAAAGAGCTGTCTTGATAATTGTCGCCATTCCTCAACCCATTTCACTTTACAACCCTTCCAAACAGGTTTTTGCTTCATTATTCCACTGAAATCATTCTTTCAAGATCAGTTAAGGCCTACTTGGCTATTTCAAATATTCTTCTTCATTGGCTTATCCTGCTGTCTTCAACTTCAGAAGTTTGGAGTTCAGGCCTGCTCCTCCCCTTTAGTAAGAAGAAACCTAATAATCTCACTGAGTGATGTCAATTTTCCAGTGATTTTAAGTGAACTACAGATTCATATTGAGTTACCTTCTCGATATGTTTGCTTGTATATCTCATAACCATCTCAAATTTAACAAGTTGTGAACTAAATTGAGGTTTCCTCTTACTATACTAACTTCTCTCACTGTGTTTCTCATCTCAGTAAATGATATAGCCCATCCACATCATTCTGGTAATCTGGAAATTATCCTAGATTTTTTCTCCTTCTTTCAATCACATATCCTGTTAGCCAATTTGTCTTGTTAACTTTACGTAAATAGATACCTTTATTTTTCCTCATAGCAAACTCCACTGAACTAGCTAAAGTGATCCTCATATTCCAACAGAGGTGCTTCAACAAAAATCCCCAATAATCTCAACGTTTTTTCCATTTTCACTTCTGCCTGCCTCCAGTGAAAGCAGTCAGGGTGATCTATTAAACATCCAGATGAAATCATTTATATCCCCTGCTTCATATTGTCAATGGCCTCTCACTGAACTTAAATAAAAACCTAAAGCCTCTACCATGTCTAGAAAGTCTTACATGATCTAAACCCTAGAAATCTCTTTGGTACGTTAAATCTTGTCTTTGCCCATTTCATTCCAGCCACCAAAAGACTTCTTTCCTCCCTCCTTCCCTCCTTTCCTTCCTTCGTCTTTCTCTTACTTCCTTTTAGTTTACCAAGCACATTAAATATTTTCTTTACTGCTGGAGCACTTACCCCTTATTATTGCCTCTTTCAAGAGCAGACTCCTTCTCTTTCTTCAGGTTCTGCCTAAAGACCACCTCCTGGAAAAGATTTTCCCAGGCTATTTTACTACAGAAGAACCCTCTGTAATTTTCTATTTTCAAGGGGACACAGTAAATTCCACATTTTTTTAGAAGAGGCCGAGTTTTTATGCTCCATAAAACACTAGTTCTGCAAAATACTTTTATGGTTTAGGCAATCAAAAGAACCCACAAGTAAATGAATTTAGAAAATTCTGGGTTAGACATAATATAAGCATTTTTGCTGCAAGCATTTTTCAGGTTTTTTTTAACATAATATAGTTGTATAAATTGCCTAAATTCACTTTCTCCAGGGGATATATTTTAGAATCTAAGAAACAAATTGGAAAACATGGATGTATGTGATTAAATTGCAAGGCTTTATAAAATTTGTGCAGGCATAAGATGTTCATTGAGGATCTTTATTTTTGCTTAATCAATAAAAGGCAAGAGAACATCGTGCTGAAAATATTGTGTTGATAAATGAAAGTACTAATTTATAATCCTTACCTCTACTGGACTCACATATACAACTGTCAGGCACCACAATTTATCTTCGCCTCTATTTCTGGAAGCCAAGCAAATTTTTCTTTGTTTTTTCTTTTTTAGTTACTTATTTTATGTTATTCTACTTTTTTAACTTTTAAGTTCAAGGGTACATGTGTAGGTTTGTTACATAGGTGAACCTGTGTCATGGAGATTTGTTGTGCAGATTATTTTGTCACCCAGGTATTAAACCTAGTACCCATTAGCTATTTTTTTTAATCCTTTTCTTCTTCCCACCCTCCACCCTCCCGTAGGCCCCCATGTGTGTTGTTTACCTCTATGTGTCCATGTGTTCAAGCAAACTTTTCACCCTGTGGTTTGAAAGATGCCTGACCTTTCAAATGCTGCTCCTGTTGTTCCTTAGAGAGCTCAATGTGATGCAACATCAATCCCTTTTGCTGCCAGTTAATCTGACGTTCTTCAATTTCTCAACGTGTACCCACGAGATATGGAGAATTTAGAATCTGCTGTCTATTCAGGAGACCCATTACAGCAGAACCAGAACTGAATTGATAGATCATTTATTCCAGTTACCTGTAAATGTCCACAGAACCATGTGATGGTTCCTGGCACCAACTTTGGACCCAAGTAAAGATTACCTATGTAAGTAATTACTTCCTACTTCAAAGCCAGCATAATGACAATCAATATGGGGAGATATTCATAGAACGATACATGAACTCGCCCTCATAAAGTTCTTGATCTAGTTTCCAGTAAGGAGAAAAATGAATAAAGCAAGGTTGAATTGATAAGCGACAACCAGGTAAATGGTACACTTTGAGAACTTGTAAGAAATAAGAATAATTTGCACTTTGGGTGTTCTTGGAAATCAGATGAAGGAGTTTAAATGAGGGAAGGATGAAAGTAGGAAGAAGGGAGAGCAACGAATATCTTCTGCACACAAAAGTGACCAAGGCAGAGTTTAAGAATTAGTCTAGTCATGGTGTATAGGATGGTTGAGTGAGTGAAATCTAACTAGAAAGCTACAGCAGGAATGTAGACATAGAAGATAAAAACTAAAAATAGGCAAGAGAAGCTGGAGTTGAGAGAGAAAGTGTAGGTTATATTTAAAACAAAGAGATTTTCATTGGAAAGCAGAATGATGCAGAGCATAGTAGCACAAGTGTTAGCATCTGATATGGATTAAAAACCAACTCTGCTTCACCCCCACTTAGTCATTTTAGGCAAGTTACTGACATTTCTCCCTCATGTTTTTATCCTTTTTTATTGAGATAAGATACCATCTCATGCCAGTTACAATGGCGATATTAAAAAATCTGGAGAGAACAGTTGCTGGAGAGGATGTGGAGACATAGAAACACTTTTACACTGTTTGTGGGAGTATAAATTAGTTCAACCATTGTGGAAGACAATGTGGCAATTCCTCAAGGACCTAGAAACAGAAGTTCCATTTGACCCAGCAATCGCATTACTGGGTATATATCCAAAGGATTACAAATCATTCTATTATAAAGACACATGCACACATATGTTCATAGCAGCACTGTTTACAATAGCAAAGACCTGGAACCAACCCAAATGCCCATCAATGACAGACTGGACAAGGAAAATGTGGCACATATACACCATGGAATATTACACAGCCATAAAAAATGATGAATTTGTGTCCTTCGTAGGGACATGGATGAACCTAGAAACCATCATTCTCAGCAAACTGACACAAGAACAGAAAATCTAACACTGAATGTTCTCACTCTTAGGCAGGTGTTGAACAATGAGAACACATGGACAGAAGGGAGGAAGCATCACACACTGGAGTCTGTTGGGGGGAACTAGGGGAGGGACAGTGAGGGGTAGGGAGGTTGGGGAGGAAAAAAAGGGAGAGAAATGCCAGATATAGGTGACAGGAGGATGGAGGCAGCAAACCACATTGCCATGTATGTAGCTACCCAACAATTCTGCATGACCTGCATATGTACCCCAGAATCTAAAGTACATTTATATATACATATATACATGAACTTGCTTTGTTGCCCAGCTTACATAAGCATACTTCACTACAACTTTGAACTCCTGGGCTCAAGCAATCCTCCTGTTTCAGCATACTAAGTAGCTAGGACTACAGGGCCATGTCACCATGCCCTACTTACTTTTATTTTTTCTAGACACAGGACTGTGCTATTACTGCCCAGACTGGCCTCAAACTCCTGGCCTGAAGCAATCCTCTTACCTTGGCCTCCCAGAGCTCTAGGATTACATGGGTGAGCCATCACATCTAGCCATTTGTCTTTAAAATGATATAGTGCCTACCACAAAACTTATGGTTCGAAATTAAATGAAACAATAGGTAAAGAAACTTTGAAATCATGCTCAAAAAATTGTATCATTATTAAGCATTAGACAATGTTGAGTTTTATTTGATATGAAAAAATGAAGAGGATTAAATCAAAGATTATTCCTAAGTCCTTAAGATGTCATGAGGTTTTAGAAACTATTTGGAATGAAAGATGAAAAAATAATAGAAGAAAGAACTAAGTCTGTCCCCTCTTTTTAACCTGGCCATGCAAATGCAGTAACAGTGGCTGTGGAATTAGAAAAAACTTGAGTACAATCCTAAATGAGTCGTCCACTAGATGCACTAGTCTATAATCGTTTATTTAACCCCTGAGCCTCATTTTTCTCCTATATAGAAAGGGAATTGGGATGGATTGTATTTTTTATACAGATTCACTACTCTTTTGCTCTAAAGAGATATATATATATATATATATATATATATATATATATATATATCTCCACTATCCAATGCCCTGTGAGTTAGAGCACCATTTTCTATGGGAGGTGTAGATTTACTACTCCACTGATATTGGGCGTCACCTTGACTTGCACCTGTCAAAAATGAAAGCAGAAAGAACACATATTATGTTCATGCAGACGTTTAAGAGTGATCTTGTTGCTTGTTTTTATCTTTTCCATAAAAATGGCATGTTCCCAATAACAACTGTGCCTTCAGCTTGAGTCTAGAAATAGGAAGCAGAACTTCAGCGGTCACCCCCACAGGTGCCTACACGTAGCGTGACCTAGAAATCAACCTTTGCTTTTGCATGCCACTGAAATTTGGCAATTGCATGTTAGTATATAACATAGAAAAAGCTAATTCAGGGGGGTAATATACCACAGATGAAAATTTTGACAGATTATAGGTGCTTAAAAAACACTAGCTTTTTCTTTTCTCTTCTCTCATATACCTGTCAATAGACTTGCAGGTGAAAAAAGAAGAAAAAGTGAAAAGCGTTTAAAGAAAGGTGAGAAAGGAGGAAAGTGAACTTGGAGAAAGTTTAGGAGAGCCTTGAATATTTCCACCTTGGAAATGGGAATGATTTCCCTTCTTGTTTGGGAAATATTAGGCAGTGAGATATGCATTAATTGCAGTCACTCCTTATTTATTATGCACCAGTGTTAATTTATAGTCCACCATATTTTCAAAAGTATAGGATGCAACATCACTATCTCTACTGAGATTTAAATTATACTACATCAGTTAGGGCCGCATTCCCTTTATTCATAAACATCTTCCAGTACTGCATTACCGTATGAGGTATTAGCGCCTTTTGTAAATGTGGATTTTCCAGCTGATGTATCACTTTACATATACCCACGAATACATAATTAGAATTTGAAATAAAAATAGGCTCCTAGGAAACATAGATAACAGAGCGTAGTGAAGAACAATGTAGCACAGTAGAAAGAGGTCAGCCTTTGATTCAAACCATGGGTTGAAAACCTTGCTCTAAAATTGCTACTTTTGTTTTTCTTTTTTTTTTTCTGACTCTTTTGTGCTCCAGTGTTCCATCCTAGGAAATTTTAGAATAATAATACTTATTTTTCGTGTGTGTGGGGATTAAATGAGGCAAGACATGTAAGGTATCTTGCAGAAGGTACCTTAGGCAAGTTACTGAAATTTCGCCCTCATGTTTTTATCCTTTTTTATTGAGATAAGACACCATCTCATGCCAGTTACAATGGCGATAGTAAAAAATCTGGAGAGAACAGATGCTGGAGAGGATGCTGGAGATATAGGAACACTTTTACACCATTGGTACAAGTATAAATTAGTTCAACTATTGTGGAAGACAATGTGGAAATTCCTCAAGGACCTAGAAACAGAAATTCCATTTGACCCAGCAATCCCATTACTGGGTATATATTCAAAGGATTATAAATCATGCTATTATAAAGACACATGCACACATATGTTCGTAGTGGCACTGTTTACAATAGCAAAGGAGAAATACAACAGGATCTTTTTTTTTTAATTAAGAAATTATGTTTGGCTAGTATAACTACTAGTAAACCATAAGTATTACCTGCAGAGCAATGAAAGATTCTGGGTTCTATTGCTGTAGGTTTTCATTTAATAGGGAAAGGGAAAGTAGAGATAAGTACTGGGCATCCATAATTTTAAAACCTTTTCTGTGCCCTTTCAATATATGGTCAGCCACATAGAGGGGAACAATACATGCTGGCTGGGATCTTTTGGAGGGTGGAGGGTGAGAGGAGAGAGAGGATCAGGAAAAATAACTAATGGGTACTAGGCTCAATACCTGAGTGATGAAATAATCTGTAAAACAAACCCCCATGACATATAATCTGTATAACAAACCTGCACATGCACCCCTGAACTTAACATAAAGTTTAAAAAATAATAAAAAACATTAAAGATATTTATACAGTCAGGATGTAGACAACTCGTAGAGAGAGAAAAACTCATGATTTTGGAAATGAAAAAGAGAAATCAGATCATAAACAACATTATAGTGTGCTAGTAGAATTGAAGTTCATAGTTTTTGAGGTGAGCTGGGGGAAGGACTGGAGGAGGGAGAGGTCGGGGAGTTCTATGGTTAACATGTAAACTCCTTTGAAAATCAGCTGGTGGAGAAGAACCAGACATGCTAAGCCAGTTTTACCAACTGAAGAAAAACATATTTGGATCAGTAAGAGATGTTACCACCTCAAAAGTTCCCTTTTGGCTACCTGGCAGTATTAAAATAACAAAAACAATTAAAAGGAACAATATTTCCATTTTAGGGTAGGGGTGCTGGAATGGCAATGTGGGCCAAAGAACAGTGAGAGAAATTGACTGAGTCGAAGCAGTTGTGTGGAAGTGTTGGAAGTAGCTATTAGGGTTGTAGACATATGCTTAGTGTACATTTTCAATGTAATAGCTACCATATGTTCTTTCAACAAAATACCATTGTAAGTTTTAGACTGTCTGTTATACTAGAAAGAACTAGTGAATAGAGATGCAGGGACTGAATCATGTCTGGCCTGGAAACTTAAAACATCAAGAGTAGCATCTTCCTACACAGACCCAAGTGACATGCAGCAGTATATCACTAAGAAGAGTCACTATGTGAGAAAACCCTACCTACCGAATTATGTGGCTTTTCTTGTTTTAGATAGCCTTCACTTCCAACTAATGCAGACCTGCAGTCAGGAACTAGTGGACTGTAGCATCCTTTGGCAACTGAGTTGTTTTGAAAGACACTATCGTGTGTCTATAGCAAGTGTCTGGCCACCTGACTCCAGTGCTAATGCCGTAGTAGAACATCAGTCCCAGAGTTATGGCAAACTTGAAGTGCATTGGAGATTGGGAAAGCTTAGTCTCTAGATTCAGTGGCAACCAAGGGAATCCATTGCACCCTAAGGCAGAAGCTAGAACAAAGGACAGAGACAATAGGAAGCAGTATCTGTCTCAGAGGCTCAAAACATCACCAAGGGTTCGTACGTGCTGTGCAGCAGCTTTCACACACTCTCCATTCTTCTAACTAGTTTGAAAACTAATTTGTTTACTATGATTTGTACAAAATGCCCTAAATAAATGCTTTCCAAAGAGTAATGGGTGAGCAGAATAAAAATTATGTTGTGCTCATTTTTACAGCTTATTAGCTACAAATGTGATATTAAAACATTCTTACAACTTTTAGCCTGAGAGATATTTATTGATGTTTGCAACGTTGTAAAGGATTTTCTTGGACTCATGAAAGGAACTCAGGCAGATGAGTTGAGAAAATCTGATACTAATGGAAGATGAACTCTGGCATCATCAATGGATTCTTTACAAATCTCTACTCATTACTCACCTATCTCATCCAAGGAGCTTTACTTGTCTAAGCACCAAACTTTCTTTTTTCTAAGGAGCCCCTCTTTAAGATGATATCCTAGCATGTAGGTGCCAGGGCAGTAACTATTAAGTGCCCACATATGGTGTTTTATGGCAATACATCTGATGCTATTATATTGTTGTCACAAGAATACTTGGCTCTTTAAGCCAAGAATACACATGCTCATAATAAATGATTTTTATGACTTCACATACACAATCACGAAGCACAGAAAGTATAAAGGAAAGACTGCTTGTTTAATGCAGCTTTGGCACTAACGTTATTCCCAATTATAGGCAACAAGAGGATTGTATGAAGCCAATGAAAGTATAAGGGTGGAAAATGGAAAAGATAACACTATGATTTCATATACTGAAGGCTGTTATCGTTCAAACTGCAACAGTATTGTTTTGTTGTTTTATTTCCCTCCATGATCTGAAATGCTCCTTTCTTCTCTAGCAATACTAACATGTGAATTGTCTCACTTATCAATAGCAACTCTTTAATCTTTATTTTTTGGCTTTGAGCAAAGAATAAAGGTAGTCAAATGATGCTTCGTATAACATTTCATGTTCAGTGGCAGATTTTTTTTCCCCTCCCTTAACAACACCTATGCCTTTAAGAGTAGATTTGGGAGAAAGGGGAGGTAGAAGACAGCTGTTCTCCTGTTGTTTCTGCTGAGGGTTTGTACACTTCAGTATTTCCAGATTACAGCCCTGTGAAGCATTTACTGCAAAATAGGAAGCCTTAGCCAAATATGCAGGGTTTCAGGTCTGCAGACAAAATTTAAACCAGCTGGGTTTTAATGGGAACTTTTGAGTGCAAGTAAACCTAGTGGTGAAACTAAAGCCAGCATTTTTGTCTCCACTGGAATAGGCTACATCTTTAGGAACTATTCCTCCATGTCTCTTCTCTTAAGGGAGTTTTGAATTTTGAAAGGTCCTGAGATAAAATCTTCCAGATAATTTCTTAGAGTATCTGGCTGAAATCTTAGCCAACAAAGGTGGAAGATGCAGCCAGATATGATGCCTTTCTTAGTCAAATCTTGAGAGAGATGAGGGGAAGCTGGATTTCTCTCAGTAATCTAATTTTAAGTTGCCCAAATTAAAACAGATACAGGTTCCCTATGCACACGTACTTATAGAAACAGGGCCAAAAGACACACATTCACTGAAATTCACACACATTTACAATAGTGCCTGGTCAAAATGGCAAATGGTGGCTAACTTACTGGATTTGTAGATGACAAAAGTTCCACATCATATTTTGAATGCCCGTTAGGAGAAAATTATTGTTTTCCTTGCTTAAAAATATGCAGTTTTATAGATTCAAACACATAGGTACTAGAAGCAAAGAAACATGCCTTCTTATAATCGTTTACTGAGTCTGGACACATGATTAGCTGTGTAGAATTTTTTGAACAAAGCAATAAAAGATAAGTAATCTGGAACTAGAGAAAACTCTGTTATCCCAAATCTCAATTTAGCTCTCTGAAAGAATTTTTCCGAGGGTAAAGAAAGAAATAATACAGACTTTCTTAAAATTTTAGTATAGTAATAGGAAAGGAAAGTTATTGATTGGTTATTGGTCTTTTTAACATTAAAAAATAGTCACCCGAGAGGTGGCCATATAGACAGTCAGTCTGGAGTTTGCTTCAATGGCCCTGAACTTAACCTCAGTTGCCTAATCCAAAACTATCAGAACACATCTAATATCAAAGATCATCTATTTCTGCGAAATCCTTACTAGAATTTAATATGTGAGAAACATGAACACTAGGGAGAAGGTAACTAATTTCCTCTACACCACCTTCTGGAAGTAGGGATCAAATTTGCCTCCTAGACTCTTATAGGTGCCTGCCACCATGCCTGGCTAATTTTTGTACTTTTAGTAGAGACAGTGTTTCACCATGTTGGCCAGGCTGGTCTTGAACTCCTGATCTCGTGATCTACCCACCTCGGCCTCCCAAAGTGCTAGGATTACAGGTGTGAGCCATGTTCACCTGGCCTAGATGTTTATTAAATTTACATTTTTAAGATACAGCTTTTATAGCTTCAATTCTCTTCATGTCATTATTTTATAATGTTGAGATAAAGTGGCAAGCAGATCCATGAAAAGATTCCTTACTGTTGGTCAGATGGGATAATTAAGAGTTTGTCCAGATTCTTATACTAATACTATTAATGTAATGTTTTCATGATATGCTTCTGGCCGTTAGTCATTCACTATCTCTTTAGTTTCTTTGAGGAAGGCAGTAGTGTGCTCAAAGGGAAACACTTGATAGTTCTAGTGCTTTCTGTTAGAAGTGACAGCAAATGTAAAGCCAATTACACAGGTGGACCTCATCCATAGGCTCCACCACTCTATTCGAAAGACTGATGCCTTCCAGGACAGCCCCAAGTACACCATCAGCAAGGGTGGAGCATTATTCATAGTCTAACCCGGAAGCTGAGTATGACATTTTTGCTGTGTTTTGGAGAAAGTTAGGAAAATCTAGAATGAACTCAAGGGACAGAGACTTTCCTGTTTGCAAAGTTCTGATGCACATTCTAATTGCCATGACCAAAGAACCTCTAAAGTTGCAAAAGTTACCATGGAAAATATGACTTACTCAAATGTATTCCGGTTTGACATTAGACGCTTAAACAAATAACCTTATCCAGCTGATCTCCCACACACACACATCTGTTGGTTGCTCTTTACCTCCAAGTCTAATTTTATTCAATGTGAAGCACAAATTCTTCACTACTTTCTAAACACAGTGTGCTTGATGCTGAAAATCTAGTGATGACACTGAGTGTTCAGATGTTTTCTGACTCTATCAATGTGAACAGTAAAATTGTGAGGCCAATGGGAATTCTTCCAGTGATCCAAGTAATCTTGATACTAATGCCTCTGGAATATAGTTTATTTACACTTAATGAAAAACAAAAAACAAGGCTTCTCTTTCTGTTGAATCTGGGGATGTTTTAAAAGGGGAAGCAATATCTTTGGCTGTTGCTTTAAAAGGGCAGGAGATTATTATGATGCTTTAAGTTCTGGGATACATGTGCAGAACGTGCAGATTTGTTACATAGGTATACATGTCCCATGGTGGTTTGCTGCACCTATCATCCTGTCATCGACATTAGGTATTTCTCCTAATGCTCTCTCTCCCCAACTCCCTACACCCGCTGGTGGGTGATATTCCCCTCCCTGTGTCCATGTGTTCTCATTGGTCAACTCCCACTTATGAGTGAGATCTTTTGTTCCACTGACTTGGTAAGCAAATTCAAAAACATCAGGACGGTATCTCAAGCAAACAGTGTTGAACTTCTTTCTATGGAGGTAACAGTAGTGCATGCTATGTTTATGATTTAAGTAAGTGAGCATATCCAGAAGCCACCTGATTTTCAGAAAAGAATCAATGAGGACTCTAAGCCCATGTTTCATAGAGTGTGGTACCTGGACAAATAATTTCAGCATCACTTGGGAACTTGTCCTAAATGTAAATACCCCAGTTTTCAAACCCACTGGATTAGAAACTGCATCGTGTCAATCAGGTTAGTCTATTTCCCAGTAGAGGACAGGAAGGTATGTACAGTCATGTGTAGCTTAATAATCATGAGAATACATTCTGAGAAATGCATCATTAGGAGATTCTGTTGTACAAATATCAGCATGCACACAAACCTAGGTGGTACAGCCTACTACGCATCTAGGCTATATGGTCTAGCCTACTGCTCCTAGGCTACAAACCTGTACAGCATGTTACTGAATACTGACTATTGCAGGCAACTGCAACGCAATAGTATTTATTAAGTACCTAAACATAGAGAAGGTAAAACATACTCTAACAAGGTAGAACACAGTAAAAATATAGTGTTATAATTTCATGGGACCATGATCGTATATGCAGCCTGACTTTGGCAGAAACATCATTATGCAGCGCATAATTGTATATGAGATTGGATAGTAAATTAATTTTTTAAATGTCCTCAATAAATTGTTAAGGTAATTGATATTCTATTCAAAATGTGATCCTTAGGCCAACAGCATCAGCTTCACCTGGTTGCTTGTTAGAAATGCGTATCTCAGGCCCTACCTCGGACCTAATGAATCAGAACCTGCATTTTAACTGGAAATCATGTGATTCTTATACACAGTGAAATTTGCAACTAATAGCCCCAGTTAATTATCTGCCCTAAAATTACTCAAAGATAACACCATACTTAAGAAGTCACTTAATCTAAGAAAATATACCATAGATCTATATCATTCAGAAATTTTCTTCCCATATTACCTGTTTAACATCATAATGACTCAAAAAGTACTGATTTGCTTGATTTTTCAAACCCCTCAAAATCTAGAAGAGGTACTGTTTACTGAGTTTTACTATGTTCCAGGTATTTCTTTCCTGGTATAATCTTTGTACCAACATTCTCAGTTAGAAATGTTTATTGCTATTTTCATTTCACAGACTGGAAATTGAAGGAAAGTGAGAGAATTAACTTGCTTACAATTAGTTATCTTGTAAACGATGAAAAAATTATTTGAATCCAGACATATTGGTGCTAGACGCTCTCTATGGCTGTGGTCTTATAATAAGGTCTATTTACATTTCCAAGCACAAAACTTGACTTCTAGAGTCATTGTTGCTGATCATTGTTTTTAAACAAAATGTAAGAGTAAGGCTGAGGAAGTAAAGTGGAAGAATGGGAACTGATTATTTCAGATGTGAGAGCTAAAAATGGATAAATACACTGATTTATCCCTGAGGACCCAACCTAAAAAATTATCTAGAATTCTAAGCATATATATCAAATAGCATAAAATCTAAAAGTTACGGAGTTTACTATGAATCAACATTTTTATGTTGGATGGTATTTAAACTAAATTTAAATAAACATTTATTTGCTTTTATTATCTTTATTGCTAACTTAAAACACATGCCTATTCTCTACAGAATTCAAAACAATGCAAATAATAAAAAACAAGATCCTTAAGGAATAATCACTTATTTCTAAGATAGAAAACAAACATTTATAAGTGAATGTCTATGAATTTGATGGACTACAAATTCACCATGGAGCCATTTTAATCCAGAAAATACCAAATACTGGACTGTTTACAGGTTATGTTATAAATATGAATACAGAACAGAGAAATTCTGCTGAATGTTTCTTGGAAAACCAAGAGGATTTTTAGCACCTGGACTGAATTTGAAGGAAACTGGACTTGAATTAGAGTTTTGTGTAGAAACCAAGAAAAAGTCAGTGGTTTTGGCTAGATGAAGTGATTTATTTAAAGCCAAAACGTAACATAAAGCTTCTGAAATACTAATTTATATGAATTGGCTATACTAGAAGGTGATGTATGTGCATTTATGTATATATATATATATATATATATGTATATATGTGTGCATAAGACAGGGAGAGAAAGAGAGAGGAGTTTTTGCAATGGAAATGTCTTTCACAATTCACTTAGCTCACTATTTTATTTATAGTCTGTAATCTTCTTTCTTCAGACAGTGATCAGATAATAGTAAAAATTATAACACATATTTATAAAAGTGAGTTTGAGCTTTTATTAATTCATTTGGCACAGTCCTTACATTATTTTGGTAAAATTAATTTAAAATTTTATGTACTAAGGAAAAAATGTAAGACTATGTACATGCACCTCCATATATAAAAGGGTGTATTTAAAGTACTTTCTATAAAAATGCTCACTAATAGAATGTTATTTTTAAATCCAGACCTTCACTGGGAATAGACAGATGAAATACTGTAAGGCAGGATGAAATGCAGCCAAATAAATCATCTACCCATTGAATGCAGACAAGCAAGATGAATAAACCAATCTTGCTAGCATCCTGACATCTAACACGAGGGATCAATAGACAGATGGGTGAGAAGCATGGCTATAAAAAGAAATGAAATGGTAGAAACAGGTACAGAAAGGTTCTTTTCTAAAGCTTCTTAAAAGACTAAACACATTTTGAAGAGTTTTTATGTTAATATTTCACAAAAGCCAACTGGTTCTGCAAATCTTGGGAACAATCTTCTGTCATTAATAGACAGAGCTAACCATATCCATCATTAAAGGGATGCACACATTTAAAAACAAAAATGTGTTATGATCAGTAGCTTATTTACAACGTTGACGCCACTCAAGGATCAACTGTAAAACTATTTCCTACCACTCAGACTTTTTGATCTATAAAAAGGAAATGTGTTGGAAAATATAAGGAGTTAGAAATGTTTTTATTAAAGTGAACAGTAGCAGCCTGGTCTTGTTAATTCCTAATTCTTTTGCTCAAATATTTGAATTAAAAATTCCAGCTTAAATGGAAACATAAAGAATCAAGGCTCTAAATAGAGAAGGAGTATTATCAGGAAGCTTCCAATAAAGCAAAGAAAAACGACCAAATTCAAGAACAGTGCTGCCATAGAAATATGATAGGTTTTTATTCATTTACTCATTCATTCATTCACTACTAATTGAGTGGCTAATTTGTCCCAACAATTGTTTTGGGCACTGGAGTGACGCAGGCCACCTTGAGAGCCACACGTTATTAGTCTTATTAGTCTTTCCTTTCTGAGCACAGACATTTCTTATTCCCTGAGAGGTGTAAGTGAAAAGAGACTCTGGGATGTATGGCTGGTGACTGGGTTTTTCCCAAGTGTGGATTCCCAAACTTGCTTGAAAATTACAACCACCTGGATGATTTTTTAAATACATATTTCTGAGCTCTACCTCAGTCCTACTGAATTAGAATTAGTGAGGTTAGGACTAAATACCTGTATTTTCAATACACTCTCTCTATACTTCTGAGGATTTGCCAGATTTGACAACCAAAAATTTAATGTCTAGTAATACTCCTCAATAGTTTGGACTTGTCTTTGTGACCATATGTTTCTTCATAATAATAGAAAGAATGTTACTAAAAGGGTTGGGGAATCAACTGGCTTTGGTGAAAACTTAATATAGAAACCCATAGCATGTTGTTGACGGAAACAAATTAGGACAACCATTATGGAAAACAGTATGCAGGTTCCTCTAAAAATTAAAAATAGAACTACCAAATGACCCAGTAATCCCACTACTGGGCATATATCCAAAGGAAGTGAATTTAGTGTGCTGAAGATATATCTGCACTCCATGTTTACTGCAACACTATTCACAACAGCCAAGATATGGAATGAACCTAAGAAAATGTGATCTACATACACAATGGAATACTATTCAACCATGGAAAAAAAAGGAAATTTTGTTATTTGTAACAACATGAATGAAACTGGGTAACATTATGCTGAAAGAAAAATGCCAGGCACAGAAAGACAATTATCACATGAACTCACTTATATGTGGGATCTAAAAATGTTGATCTCATAGATGTAAAGAATAGATGGATGGTTTAAAAGCAAGGGTTGTTGGGGAAATGTTGGTCAAATAATGCATAATTACAGTTAAATAGGAAGCAAAAATTCAAGAGATCTATTGTACAACATGGTGACTGTAGTAAGTGATGACCTATTATATTCTTGAAAAAATGCTGAGAGTGTGCATGTAAAGTATTCTCACCATAAATATGATAACTATGTGAGGTTATGTATTTTTAGTTAGATTTAAACATTCCACAGTGTGTGTCTGCATATGTGTGTATGTGTATTTCAAAACATTATTTGTATATGATAAATACATATAATTTATGTATCAATTTGAAAAATAAATAAATCTGGGGAAAATGCAAAACATAAAAAATAAATTTCTAAAATTTTGTAGCACTATTCATTATAGCCTTTGTAAGGCATCAAATAAAAGAAGCCTAATGGTTCAACTCATAATCCAGAATCAAAATAATGGTTTTAAAGGCAGAGTTTTAAAGAAGGAAACAACAGACACTGGGGTCTCCCTGATGGGGGTGGGAGGAGGAGGGAGAGGACCAGAAAAGATAACTTTTGGGTACCGGGCTTAATACCTGGGTGATGAAATAATAGGTACAACAAATCACTATGACACACATTTACCTATGCAACAAACCTTCACGTGTACCCCCAAACCTAAAATAAAAGTTAAAAAAATAAAATCAGAGTCTTTAACGTATACACAGTGTTGGCTATTTAATAATCACTTTATAGACTCAATCTCATTCAAGCTCTCAGGATGGTATATGAAGTCTCTGGTAAGAACTCAACAGGAGAGTTACAACACAGACGCCCTGGGCTCTGAAGCAAGGCTATTTCATCTTTATTAGAGGACTCCTTGCCATTTGAAATGTAGGTCCTATTGGGTATTATCAGATCTGTTAAATAATTGATTCCCAGAAAGACAAGCCCAGTATATCAGTACTTAACTGTCCATGCACAGATGACTACAAACACATGTAGAGGTGGCTGTAGAAGACAGTGGTAAAAGGAAATCTTTCCCACAGGCAGAACATGAGCAGTACTGTTACTTTGTATGGAAAGAGAAGTGGCTAGAAGTAAGATTCATGGTCAGTGGAAAATTGCTTGGTCAAAGGGATAAAAAAAGCCGACTTGGAAGATTGTAGAAAAGGGAATGAGGGAAAAAGACTTGTGGAAGGACCCATGGTAGTGGCATGATGTAGGTATATTTTTATATCTCAGACTTTTGCTTGCAGATAGTATCCACAGCAAAGAAGACCCTCCATGACCATAATTGTACAATGAGCTTGAAGAATGTAGCCATGGTGGCAAGGATTGCAGCTATGCATAGACCTGAGAGAGTGTATTTCCCCTCCCTAAGGCTGATCAGTCAGCGTTCTGCCAATGCTGAATGGCAAACCTTCCAGCAACAACAGATATGTATACTGAGATCTTATTTTAGCAATTTGATGGCAGATTCATGATACCATAACCCTTCTACTTGAAAGAGGTAGGAATGCTTTCCAGCTAAAATTTATACCTACTTTGGATATGGATTTGTCTTCCTTCCCCACCATCAAAATGCTTCATAGAATGCCTAATATTTTTGTGCATCTACAACCTAAGAGTGCTTCGTCTTGGACATTGTACCATGCTTCTCATTTTTCTCTTCCCAGTGCTTTTCTGCCGCTGAAGCATGAAATGCATACACTGTATCTAAGTTTTAGAAAATCAAGCTAATGGGGTCACCCCAAAGAAGTAAGCGACAGGATCCAAAGGTCAAATGCTTTCACCTTTCTTCTATGAATAAAATTCTGTATTTCACAAAGCATTTTAGAAGGTTGCAAAAGAAGCAAACTTCAGTTACCTGAATTAGAAAACAACTCAATATTGCATCTTTGTACTTTGACACCCCATCTCACTTACATGTGCTTCCAGATAAACTACTGAACACAAGTCATTGCTTTATGCTTTGTCCTCTGTCATACATACTGGCCATATTCAAAAATAATTTCAGACCTTTCAGCATCTATAATAAGAGTGGTACAAATGATATTTAAATAGAAATAGTTTTAGAAAGACAGATTATATGCTTTGTTGGAAATACTGTGGCAAAGACTGGCAAGCCACTCATCAAACTCACTGTTCTTCCTCCCAGGTGTTGAGCTAAACTACATTTCCCAGCCTCCCCACAGATAACTAGAAACAGAAGCACATGTGCAATGCAATTATGACTGGCCTCTAAAAATCTCCAGTGTAATGTCTTTTTCTGAATCTGCAGGATAAATAAAGCAGCATCTGTGAATTTAGAAGAGGGTACAGCCATAAAGTAGAAACATCTGGAATCACTAAATAGCTGTATAACACCTAAATTCCTCTAACTCACTCAACCCATCCTACCTCTTCCCTATGTATTTATATTTTATATAATAATTAGAAATTAATTATCTCAGCCTACTGGTATTTGATGTGTTATCAGTGATGGCTTAGTGATGGCCTAGCCTATATAAAAATTGACAACCTGAAGTAGGCTTCTGCCGTAGTGTAAACCTAAGATATGTAGAACTGTCTTAGCCGTCAGGTAGTACGAAAATGCCTATTAGGAGCTGGAAAGATGGAGACCCTTTTTTATTTTGAATTGGCAAATTATTTGGTACAACTTGCAAAGGAGATGAGATATCCACCCAGCCAGTAGCACATGGTAAGGTGGTTTGAAAGAGCTGTAATGATAGTATGAATGGCTCACTCTTGGCTGCAATGAACAGGGTTTTACCAAAGAGAAATGAGCTCAGGTAGAAATTGGCTGGTTTTCAAGCAAAGGTCAGAGGCATTAAAATAAGAATCCCCTAACATTTAAAAAGCTGACTACTCATAGGTCCCAAATAGTAAAAGATAAGATTGAAAAATATCAAAGAGCAAATAAACACCAAAGCTAGCAGAAGACAAGAAATAACCAAGATCAGAGATGAACTGAAGAAGATAGAAACATGAAAAACCTTCAAAAAAAATCAACAAATCCAGGATCTGAGGTTTTCTTTGTAAAATTAATAGATTGCTAGCTAGACTAATAAAGAAGAAAAGAGAGAAGAATCAAATAAATACAATCAGAAATGATAAGGTAGATATCACCACTGACCCCAGAGAAATACAAACAAACATTATGGAATACTATAAACACTGCCATGCACATAAACCAGAAAATCTAGAAGAAATAGATAAATTCCTGGACACATATACACTCCCAAGGCTGAACCAAGGAGAAATGGAATCTCTAAATAAAGCAATAGCAAGTTGTGAAATTGAGGCATTAATACATAGCTTACCAACCAAGATGTTATTAACACCTGAATCTTATCAGAGGTACAAAGAGCTGGTACCATTTCTAAGGAAACTATTCCAAAAAACTGAAAAGGAGAGACTCCCCTCCAACTTATTTTATGAAGACAGAATCATCCTGATTCCGAAACCTAGAAGAGGTACAACAAAAAATGAAAACTTCAGGCCAATATTCTTGATGAACATTGATGCAACAATCTTCAATTAAATACTGGCAAACTGAATCTAGCAGCACATCAAAAAGCTTATCCACCACGATCAAGTTGGCTTCATGTCTGGGGTTCAAGTTTGGTTCAACACACCCCAATCAATAAATATGATTCATTACATAAACAAAAACAAAGACAAAAACCACATGCTTATCTCAATGGTTGCAGAAAAGGCCTTTGGTAAAATGAAACATCACTTTATGTTAAAAACTCAATAAACTAGTTATTGAAGAAACATACCTTGAAATAAACCATCCATGACAAATCCACAGCCAATATCATACTGAATGGGAAAAGGCTGGAAGCACTACCCTTGAACACCTGCACAAGACAAGGATGCCCTTTCTCAGCACTCCGAGTCAACCTAGTATTGGAAGTTCTGGCCAGGGAAATCAGGCAAGAGAAAGATATAAAGGCATTCAAACAGGAAGAGAGGAAGTAAAATTATCTTTGTTAATAGATGACACGATCCTATATCTAGAAAACTGCATTGTTTTAGCCCAAAAGCATCTTAAGCTAATAAGCAACGTCAGCAAAGTCTCAGGATACAAAATCAATGCGCAAAAATCACTAGCATTTCTATACGCAAACAACAGGCAAGCAGAGAGCCAAAATATGAACAAACTCTCATTTATAACTGCTACAAAAAGAACAAAATACCTAGGAATACAGCTAACAAAGGAAGTGAAGGACATTGTCAAGAACTACAAACCACTGCTCAAAGCAATCAGAGAGGATACAAACAAATGAAGAAACATTCCATGATAAGAAAAGTCAGTATCATGAAAATGACCATACTGCCCGAAGTAATGTATAGATTCAATGCTATTCCCATTAAACTACCACTGACATTCTTAGACAGAATTAGAAAGAAACTGCTTAAAAATTCATAAAGAGCAAAAAAAGAGCCAAATAGCCAAGACAGTCCTAGCCAAAAAGAACAAAGCTCGAGGCATCATGCTACCTGACTTCAAATTATAGCAATGAGGCTATAGTAACCAAAACAGTATGATACTGGTATAAGAACATACATATAGACACATAGAAGAGAGCTCAGAAATAAGACCACACACCTACAACAATCTGATCTTGGACAAACCTGGCAAAAACAAGCAGGAGGGAAAGGTCTCCTTATTGAATAAATGGTGCTGGGAATGCTGGCTAGACAAATGCAGAAAACCAAAACCGGACCCCTTCCTTACCCCATATATAAAAATTAACTCAAGATGGATGAAAGACAAATGTAAAATCTAAAACTATGAAAACCCTAGAATAAAATCTAGGCAACACCATTCAGGACATAGCCATGGGCAAATGGTGTTTTATGATGAAAACACCACAAACAATTGCAACAAAAGCAAAAATTGACAAATGATATCTCAACTAAAGACTTTCTGCATAGCAAAATAGACTATCAGAGTGAACAGACTACCCACATAATGGAAGAAAATTTTTGGAATCTTTCCATTTGACAATGATCTTATATCCAGATTCTATAAGGACCTTTAATAAATTGACAAGAAAAAAACAAACAACCCTATTAAAAAGTGAGCAAAGGACATGAATTACACTTCTCAAAAGAAGACGTTTATGTGGCCAAGAAACATATGAAAGCTCAACATCACTGATCATTAGAGAAATGCAAATCAAAACTACCATACAACCATTGTGGAAGACAGTGTGGCAATTCCTCAAGGATCTAGAAGCAGAAGTACCATTTGACTCAGCAATCCCACTACTGGGTATATACCCAAAGGAATATAAATCATTGTATTATAAAGATACATGCACATGTCTGTTCACTGCAGCACTATTCATAATAGGAAAGACATGGGATAAACCTAAATGACTGTCAATGATAAACTGGATACAGAAAATGTGGTACTTATGTACTACGGAATATTATACAGCCATAAAAAAGAATGAGATTATGTCCTTTTCAGGAAAATGCATGGAATTGGAAGCCATAATCCTCAGCAAACTAACACAGGAGTAGAAGACCAAACACTGCATGAGCTCACTTATAAATAGGAGCTGAATGATGAGAACACATGGACACTCGGTGGGAAAAACATACACTGGAGCCTGTCAGGGGGTGGTGGGGGGAGGAAGAGCATCAGGAAGAATAGCTAATGGAAACTGGGCTTAATACCTAGGTGATGGGATGATCTGTGCAGCAAAGCACCATGGCACATATTTACCTATGTAACAAACCTGCACATCCTGCATGTGTATCCCAGAACTTAAAAATAAAAGTTGAAAGAAAAAAGAAAATATCTCCAATCATAAAAGGGCTAGTATTTCTGAGTTAAATAAATTGATTCAATAATGGAACAACTATCAGATTAAGGGTATTACCTTTTTACACAAGTCTATTGTTTAGATTAGCTTAAATTATTAAAAGAGAAAACGAGAGGCACAGAGGTGAGGAAGGAAAGAAATAAGGCAAACTTGGGAACTAAGTCAAGAAACTTTTTTTTATTGTGAATACTGGCACATGTAACTGATAAAAAGCAAGTACATGAGAAGCCTAACACATTTTTTCGAGATTATATTGCCAAAGGAGCCACCAGTCTGCTTGCAAAAGTCTGTGACTGATAAACTTTAAAACAACTTTCAATCCTTCAAACTATGAACAAGATTTGGATATGAGCATTCCATGTTCCCTGAGGTGGGGGTACTCACCCAAACCTGTTTCAGACATGGCCATGGAGAAAAGTGGTCAAGGAAGAACCTTTCAGAGAAGGAAATAGGAGTCATAGAGGGTGGTTCTTCACAGATATTTGATTCACAGATATCTCCTTACTGAAATCCACACTGCCAGAGAGGCTGCACAAAGCCTGTTATGTAGGAACTCACTGTGTGGTATTGTTCTCCCATTTTTCCTGATTTTGAGTAGAAGGTTTTTTTTTTCAGTTATGCTGTCCCTGATGCTATATGTAGGTATAAAGTTGGGGTTTGGGTGCGTTAGTGTTCAGTGTCTGTGTCAGGACGATGGCAGCGGGTTGCCTGTCTGCTATAAGGTGCCACAACACTTGGTTTGCACGTTTTTCAACATGCGGGCCTTTGAGTTGGTGGCTGACCCTGAATAAAAATTTGAAAAACATTAAGATGTCTCTATTGGAAAAGGAATAAGCATATTCTCCATGGGAACATAAAATTTCAATGGATATTTGGGAAAAGGAAGGGTAAACCGTGACAGAGACTGACTTGTTTATTAACAATTACAGTTGCGGGAGGGATAACATGGGGAGAATGCCAGATACAGTATGCACCTCAAGTAAAATAAATAAATTTAAAAAAACCAGCAATAACAACAACAGCAACAACAACAAAAATTACGGTTGCCTTTCCTCCTGGCACAAAGCTAGACTTTAGTTCCCTGTCTCCCGGGAGATAGGTATGGTCATGTGGCTGAGTTGGGGAGAGTGGACCGTGAGTGTGTAATGTGCACTGTTGCTACCATCAAACCATAAAATGCTCTTTTATGACTGTGACACATTCTACATTTTGTACTTCCCTATCCTCACCTGAGTAGCGAAGACTTGGAGGTCCTATGTGGAGGTGGAGCTGCATGTTGGAAAGAGGCTAGTCCTCTACATGACCATTGTTAATGATGATTGGACTTACACTCCCAAGGAATAAACTTCCATTCTGTAAAGCCACTGAGGTTCTGATGCTTATTTTTTATATAATAATCTCAAAATCCCAAAGAATATATCAAGTAGGTGGACAGACAATTGAATTGGCATCTTAGAAAAGAGGTCTTCCTTAAAGATTGTAAGTCAATGTAAGAAGTGATGATGCAATGGCCATGGATGGGAGCTCCTTGGAGAAGATTATAGAGTTACTTTAGTAGAGAATCTACAGCTGAGTCTTGAAACACAAATATTAATTAGCCAATTGGGTAAGCCTACAAGGTGGAGCACTCAGGGTGATCAGAGGAATAGGAGCCAAGGTGTGAGGGTTGTGTATCAAGAAAGAAAAGTATATCAACTGTTCTTGAAGGTAGCTTGAAATCCAAATAAGACAAGGACCTTCAGGACCTCTGAACTGGATGTGGTTGATAACCTATGGGAAAGTTTCTTTTGTGAGTGGATCTAAACCCAGGAGCCAGACTGGAAAGTGTCAATCACGCTGTAAGAGAAGATTGAATTGACACAATGAACCCAGGCAACTCTTCTGAAAAACTTGTCTGTGAAAGGGAAAAGATAGGGTGCTAATTAATAAGTTGGGTTTATTTTGTCTGTTCTTTTTGTACAAATAGAGATTCTTGAATGTGTTTAGAAATGAATACTTTAGTTCTATTTCTGGTAATCTAACGATATTAGAACGATGACCAATCAGTCTACCACAAGACAATTACTAAAAAGTACAGAACATATTTCAGATGAGATCCTCAAAAGCAGAGTAGCGTTTAATAAAATTTAACATTCATTTGTTGTTTAAAGTGATTTTCATTCCATGAATAGGAGAGAATTTCTTTATTCCAATCTGCAGTTACCTACAAAAAAATTTTCAATAAATGTCAGACTTAATGGTAAATGATGAGATAATTCTCTTCAAGATCATGAGCAAGGCAAGATTGCTCACTGTCTCCATTTATATTTCACATTTTTTCTGTAGGTCCTAGTTGTTTTAGAGAATGAGGGATACTATCATATTCCAGGTCATCACTTTGTTATCAGGATCATTAAGGAGGTATGCAGATCAGTAACTCTTCACATATCCATACAAACAGCTGACACAGGCAAAAAGTGTCATTTACTGAGACCAAAGAAGCAGGGTATTTTAAGCACAGTATAAGAGTAGGTAAGAATTAATAGAATATTTCCAAAAAGCCACTGAAAAGATGTTCCATATTGTTTATACTAAAAATATAAATTAAAAATAATGATTTTTTTTCTCATTAATAATGTAATTGGAACAAACTGGGTTTTTTTTTTGTTTCTACCAAATTTAAAAATGCACAAATTGTATGGTCTAGTAATTCCACCACTTGAAACCTATTCTATTGAAATGCTAGTAAATATGTGCAGTAACATTTATTGCAGCAAGGTCTGCAAAAATAATTGCACTCAAACAAAATATTCACATCAATAGGAGATTACTTAATAATGTTGTAGCTGTATTATATGACGTGATCTTAAAAACCATTTAAGCTACCATATATGTAAATACTTAAAAAATGGGTCCACCATATATTTTTTAAGTTTAAAAAGCAAGCTGTAAAGCAGTAAATATAGTTTAATGGCCTTAAAAATATGTGTGGGGTATATGTGTGTCAGGGTAAAGGAGACATGTTTGGGTACATACAAGGTATTCAAAGTATGCATGTATTACAAGAAAAAGTTCAAAAGAATATACACCAAGCCTATTAACGTTGGCTATCTCTTGAGAATGGGGTTATTTCTGTATTCTTTGAATTTGTTTAAGCATGTATCACATTTGTATTGCTATGTTTTCCATCCCTTGTACGATTTACCGAACAGAAGTTTTCTGCTTTTTCTTTTTTTTTTTCAATTATACTTTAGGTTCAGGGGTACATGTGCAGATCATGCAGGGTTGTTGCATAGGTACATATATGGCAAGGTGGTTTGCTGCCTTCATCCCCCCGTCACCTGCATCTGGCATCTCTCCACGTTATCCCTCCCCAACATCCCTACCCCCTTGTCCCTCCCAGAGCTCCCCACAACAGATCCCAGTGTGTAATGATCCTCTCCCTGTGTCCATGTGTTGTCATTGTTCAACACCCGCCTATGAGTGAGAACATGTGGTGTCTGATTTTCTGTTCTTGTGTCAGTTTGCTGAGAATGATGGTTTCCAGGTTCATCCATGTCCCTACAAAGGACAACAAACTCATCATTTTTTATGGCTGCACAGTATTCCATGGCATATATGTGCCACATTTTCCTTGTCCAGTCTGTCATCCATGGGCATTTGGGTTGGTTCCAGGTCTTTGCTATTGTAAACAGTGCCACAATGAACATATGTGTGCATGTCTTTATAGTAGAATGATTTATAATCCTTTGGGCATATATATATATATATATATATATATATATATATATATATATATACACACACACACACACACACACACACACACATATATATATATATGTATGTGTATATATATATATATATATATATATATATATATATATATACACATACACACACACACACACATACACACACCCAGTAATGGGATTTCTGGGTCAAATGGAATTTATATTTCTAGGTCCTTGAGGAATAGCCACACTGTCTTCCACAATGGTTGAACTAATTTACACTCCCACCAACAGTGTAAAAGTACCCCTATTTATCCATATCCTCTCCAGCATCTGTTGTCTCCAGATTTTTCAATGATCACCATTCTAACTGGTGTGAGATGGTATCTCAATACGGATTTGATCTGCTTTTTCTTAATCCTCTTTCTCTTCCTCTTCCTCCAGCTTCACTCTTTTCCCTCCTACTTCTTTTCCTTCTTCTCCTCCTTCCTCTTCCTCCCCCTTCTCCTCCTTCTCTCCTTCTACTTCTCCTTCTCCTCTTTCCTTTTTTCTTTTCTTCCTTCCCTCCTCCTCCTTCCTTTTCCTCCTTCTCTTCTGCCTCCTTTTTCTTTTAATTATTCAAATGAAGATGAGTCTTTAGGGGCAGAATGGTGGTATTTCATATCTCTTTTAGTTGACTATACAACTGGTATTTAAAAAATGCTCTGAGAAATGCAAAAAGAGCATTTCTATCAGCTTAAGGTATATCCTCCCCACTCCTTCAGTAGAATGAACTAAACACAATAATGGATCCTTTCATTTTTTGTGTGTTTGTGGTCCTCTGTCTCTTAACAAATTCCTCTCTCTGCCATGTCTCTCATCTCTCTATTAGCTCTAAGTGCCACAAATTTGTTCTGTGCTACAGAATATTACAGACAAGTAAGTTTGTTGTGAATCCAGAGGTTAGCAGGTAAGTGGAGGTTGGTGACAGAACACATGGTATGTGCAGGATGCTCTTCTACCTGAGTCTAGTCCTGTGCACAGGAACAGACAAGGGCTCTTCAGTGCATTTTCAAAGCTTAGTTCTCAGAACGGATCTATGAAGTTTGGACTAACAGGGCTTTGAAGGATATGGAACAGATACAAGTTGTTTTTGCTTTTTTTTTTCTTTATCATTTCACAAACAGGAGAACATAGTGGGCTCCAAGTCAGCCAGCTAGGGTCATGACTACCACACCCCAATGCAGAACCCCAGGCAAGCTATTTAATCTCATAAATTTTATCTGGAGATGAATTTATGTTCCAAGAAAGTGAACAACATGTTAGTAAGTCTTAAAATCAGTTTAGTGGGTCGTGGTCAGCATTGTAGAACAATAGAATAAAGCAATAAAAATTTGTAACAAACAGAGTATATTGCATAAAAAAGGGAGTAGAGAGCTAACATAAAAAAATACAGAACTAATATAATAAAGTAATATAGAGGTCAAATGAGTTTGACCTCTATATTACTCAAATGAATAATACAGAGGTCAAACGAGTGGCCTGAGGTCAAATGAGTTTGAGAAATGATGCATTTAATTAAGCAAATGTGACAAACCGAAAAGCCTGCCTTCATTGTCCTCTCAGTTCTACCCAGTTCTGACACTTTCAAGTAAAGAAAGCAGAAGCTAAAGGGTTTTGAAAACATACTGTAATGATGGATCTTTTGAAAATGCATGAAAATGCTAGGCTGATATGAGAAGTCAGGGCAAGGATGAGAGACATATTTTCTTCAAAAAATATCCTTGGGCTACTTCCATATATTTGAGGTAATGGATAAAGATTTGTTAGAATTGGCAAGGCCTAAGGATTTGGTTTTTGGTTTTGTTTGGAATTTTTGTTGTTAATTCAAGTACAATCATCACTCAGTATCTGTGAGTTCTGCCTCCGTGGATTCAACCAACTTTGGATCAAAATGTTTGGGAGAAAGAACCAATTTTAAAATAACCACACAACAATATAATATAATATGAATGTAAAAGATATATTATATCCACTATTTACATAGCATTACATGGAAATCATGTATTAGGTATTACAAGTAATCTAGAGATTATTTAAAGTATATGGAAGGATATGCATAGGTTATATGCAAATAGTACACCATTTTATATCAAAGACTTGAACATGGACAAATTTTGATGTCTATTAGAGTCCTGGAATTAACTTCCCATGAATACCAAGGGACAAATCTACCAAGGCCTGTAACCAAAGGCCTTTGAGGTTCCTTTAATTCTATAAACTTATCATTTGAAATTCCTAGTCTTAGTAAGTAATATTTGGAGCAAAAACTTCCTACAGTTTAGAGTCTTCCTGGGTGAGTAAAGAAAAGTGAAATAACTATGAGGATTTTTAAATGTCCATCTTTAGTGCCTCTTCAAATGTTTTGCTCTGAAAATGTTATAGTAGCCAAACAGTATGAAAATTTAACACAATTGTAATTATGTTTGAGAAAAACAGGTTTAGAACTAGAATGTTTACACCTGTATTTTTAGAGAATTTTGCCAAAGAAACTGAGTCATTAATAACCTAAGAGTCAACATGTTTCTTCATACAATTTAATATAGAGAAAGAGCCTAAAAATAACCACTATTATGTAACAGTATATATTACTATTGATTTAATTTGATTGATACCAAATCGGTTATTTGATATTTTTCTGCTATAATCTTATGAGCCATTCATTGTAAATACTTTCAGTTTCAACAGAACTAATATTAATAAGAGAGGAAAATTAGAGACTATGACTTATACAACACTGCAATTTTTCTCTGTATCATGATTTCAGCTGAAATATATCTGTAGTGCTAATTATAGAAATTGTGGTGAATATTCTGCAGAAAACACTGTTGAAATCAAAACCATACACTCTGAGTTGTGTGTCTATTACCTAATATACAACAAATCACAGTTTTATCACATTAGGTAATGTGTATCTCTAAGTATCTATAAAGAAAAATAGAAATATAATTGTATAAATGCATATTTGTATACAGATACAGATACAGATGTAGGTATAGATATATATCTGTCAAACCTTTTCAATAAATATAAAGATTTAGTTTGCTATGAAACAGTAAATACCCATTATTTCCTTCTAAAAACAGTACCTGCAGATATGGTAGTTACAGCTAGGCACCTAGGGGGTAGGAGGTAGGGGGCTGTGGAAGTTTGGGGACATAGACGGTTGCATGATCTAACCCTGAAGATGGATAATAAGAGAAGTTTTGAATTAGTACATGATCACATCTTTAGGTTCTTTCCTTAAGACTCAGAAAGGTCCCTCTTGACCATTTGCTCACTTTGAGATGCTGAACAAATTATTTAAATTCCTAAGTATCAATTTTCTTGTCCCTAAGTTAAACAATAACTTTGGAAAATATGTTTTCCATCTCATATTATAGTTTGATCAGCAGATATGTTAAAGACCAAGTGGAGAAAAACTAAATTGAAGACTGAATATATTGTACATAGGTCAGGACTGCCAATTATAGTAGGTTGTTAGAGTAACGATTCATGATTAATCTGACCTTGAATATTCATATCCTTATGTAGTCCTCTCCCACAGTGACCCTGAGGTTCACCATTGTGATTTGCTTTGTCCAGTGAAATATTTACAAACGTGAGAGCAGAAGATACTAGATAGCTGCATAATGGGGTTTAGACATTAGGAAGTCTTCTGCTGCCATGTAAGAGTTTTTGGCTATCCTGCTGAGGATGTCATATGGGAGAGAACCACACCATCCCAGCAAATGGTGTCTGCTAATACCATCTCGGACCAAACAGGCTCAGCAGAGTCTGTAGGTACCAGATGACTATAGGCACATGAGTGACCCGCAAAAAGACCACCAGAAGAGCCATCCAGCTGAGCCAAATCCAATATGTAGAAATGTGATCAAATAAATGGTTATTGTTTTAAGCCATTGTTTTATAACAAGTATAGATACTTGTGGTTTGTTATGTAGCATCAGATACTTAATATACCCATTTATCTGACAGAGTAAACATTCTATGCTTTGACATTGAAATCAATAAATGATAATTAAGAGTGACCTATCATATAAATTTTAAAAATGTACTATTTTCAGATGAGTAAAATAGCAAATACACAGAACAAAATTAGAAAGCAAATTTTCAAATGCAATAAGAAACATAAAAATATCTTTGTAAATAAATTTTCTGTGCTGGATTACCACTTTGTACTGTATAGGCAAAAACAAAATATATACAGATAGAGAATTTTGTTTGAGGAACTTACTGAAACATGATTTTCTATGAAGCATGTGCTGGAAAATTTTGCACAAAGATTCCTCACTTGGTGTAATGGTCCTACAGGTACATTGCACTTGAAGGATCGTCCCAAGGATATCTATGTAAGCAGCTTTGCAGTCATCATTTCCTGAACAAGTGAGGTCCTGTTTGCTTAAGGCACTAATGCAATTCTCATCTTCATGGCACTTTCTAGTCACATGCTTCCAGCATTTTGACTGAAATGTTCTATAGTGCCTCCTAGAGAAAGAGTGAAGAAAAATAATTAAATTTCAAATAATATTATTTCACATTACCATGTGATCCCCTATCACCTAATGAATGACATAAAACACAATGCCTTTGAGATGCTAGTAGGTAGTTGAAAAGTAAATTTATAATTTTAAAAGTTCCCATAGGGAGTATGGGAGAAATTGTAATCTTGTGAATTATTGTCTTTTTGTGTGTGTGATGAAAGACAGAGGCTAAGTTGAGGATTCCCTGGATGGATTTTCCTTTATGACTAATTTTATTCCATGTATGATGATTTGAGGTATGAACTACTTCAGAGATTATTGGCAATTTTTTGTTCTGAATATAGTTTTGTGGCTTGTCTTTGGCCACTGTGTCACACCAAGTGATTTCAAACAAGTTACCTGACCTTTCAAGTCAGTTATCTCACAGGATGGGAGGTGCTTTATACTTTCTCAACAGACTAAGCAGACTAATTAGAATTTACAATATGTTGTGAGGTACTAGTTTTTTATGTATTTGATTATTCCTGTAATAACATTGAATAAAAGTATGGATGGTGTACACTAATTTCATTTTTGAATCTTTAACAATAAGAATATATTTTTAGTAGTGGATGCAAGAATAATAATCTTTCAATTTAATATTTGTTACTTAAAATTGCTTTTTAATCTTTCTTGAGTAGGATGCCATCAAACATGTATGAAAGCTCTATGAGAATATGACATTTTCATGAGGTTATATGTCCACCTGGGTGCTACTATGTTAAAAAACCAAAGCTGCATTGTTTGTCATAATTAAGTATTTAATTCATCTCAGAGTACAAGCTTTTTAATATAATAGTGAACTTTAATTAATGTATATTAAATTTATAATTAAGGAAATACTACAAATTTTCTGAACATATATTTTTTAGGCCAGAAGAACAAACATATTCCTTCAATGCAGTTAAGGGTTACATATAAGATATCTTCTAAATGTAACTTTGAAGTTTGACTGTCATTTAGATAGAAAATACATCTGTACCTATATGCTGTTTATTCATTTTAAATATGTGTTTTACTAAGTTTAAATTGCATAATTTAGCTACTTACAGATAAGTAGGTAAATTTTTACTCAGAAAATTAACGATGAAATATTGCCAAAATGATAACTAAATAATATTTAATTGAAAAAATACAACTTTGGTACACTGGATACCAAAATCATTTGAAATGTAAATGGACTAAATTCTCTAGATAAAAGATATAATATGGCTGAATGGATTATATGGATTAAAAATTTAAAAAGCCAATGATCTGTTAACTCTAAGAAGCATACATTATCTGTAAAGAAACACATAGAGTGAAAATAAAGGGACGGAAAAAGATGTTCTATGCCAATGGAAACAAACAAACAAACAAAGCAGAAGTAGCTACACTTTTTTAGACAAAATAGATTTATTTTTATTTATTTATTTTTTTTTTTGAGACGGAGTTTCGCTCTTGTTACCCAGGCTGGAGTGCAATGGCGCGATCCGGGCTCACTGCAACCTCTGCCTCCTGGGTTCAGGCAATTCTCCTGCCTCAGCCTCCTGAGTAGCTGGGATTACAGGCACGTGCCACCATGCCCAGCTAATTTTTTGTAGTTTTAGTAGAGACAGGGTTTCACCATGTTGACCAGGATGGTCTCGATCTCTTGACCTCGTGAGCCACCCGCCTCGGCCTCCCAAAGTGCTGGGATTACAGGCGTGAGCCACCGCGCCCGGCCCTGACAAAATAGATTTTAAGACAAAAACTATAAAAAGAGACAAAGAACGTAATTATATAATGACAACAAGTTCAATTCAGCAAGAGGATATAACAATTGTAAATATATATGCAACCAACACTGCAGCACCTAGACATGTAAAGCAAATGATATTAGAGCTAAAGAGAGAGACTTCAACATCTCACTTTCAGCAATGGACAGATCATTTAGACAGAAAATCAGCAAAGAAACATCAGGCTTAATCTGCACTATAAATAAAATGGACCTTTAGGACATTTACAGGACATTTCACACAATAGTTGAAGAAAATACATTATTCTCCTCAGCATGCAGATCATTCACAATGATAACCCATATGTTAGCTCACAGAGCAAGCCTTAAAAATTTCAAAATAATTGAAATCACATCAAGTATTTTCTCTGATGACAATGGAATAAAGCTAGAAATCAATAGTAAGAGAAACTTTGAATACTATGAAAATAAGTGGAAATTAAACAATATGCTCCTGATTTATCAGTGTGCAAATGAAGAAATTAAGAATAAAATTTAGAAGTTCACCAAAACAATGAAAATGGAAGCACAACATACCAAAACCTATGGGATATGGCAAAAGCGGTATTAAGAGGAAAGTTTATAGCAATAAGCACTTACATGAGAAAAGTAGAATAACTTCAGGCTGGGCGCAGTGGCTCGTGCTTGTAATCCCAGCACTTTGGGAGGCCAAGGCAGGCAGATCACAAGGTCAGGAGATCGAGACTATCCTGGCCAACATGGTGAAACCCCATCTCTACTAAAAATTAAAAAATTAACTGGAAGTGGAGGGATGTGCCTGTAATCCCAGCTACTCTGGAGGCTGAAGCAGGAGAATCACTTGAGCCAGGGAGTTGGAGATTGCAGTGAGCCGTTATCACACCACTGCACTTCAGCCTGGTGATGAGTGAGACTCTGTCTCAAAAAACAAACAAACAAACACAACAAAACAAACAAACAAACAAAAAAACAAAAGAAAAACTTCAAATAAACAACCTAGCAATGCATCTTAAAGAACTAGAAAATCAAGAGCAAACTGAACCCAAAATTAATAGAAAAATATGAATAAATATTAGAGAAGAAATAAATGAAAGTGAAACAAAAAAAAATTATAGAAGATTAACAAAATGAAAAGTTGGTCTTCTGGAAAGATAAAATCTCCAAACCATCAGCCAGACTAATAAAAAGAAACAGAAGATCTAAATAAATAATCAGATATTTAACAGGAAATATTACAACTGATAGCACAAAAATTTAAAGGATCATTAGAGATTACTATGAGCAAATATATGCCAATACATCAGAAAATCTACAATATATAAATAAATTTTTAGACACATACAACCTACCAAGATTGAACTATGAAGAAATCCAAATCCCGAACAGACCAGTAACAAGTACTAAGATCAAATGTATAAAAAAAAAAGTCTCCCAGCAAGAGAAAATCTAGGACTTAATGCTAAATTTTACCAAAAATTTAGAGAAGAATACCAATTCTACTCAAAATATTTCCAAAAATAGAGGAAATAATACTTCCAAACTCATTCTATGAGGCCAGTTTCACCCTTATACCAAAACCAGACAAGACATATCAAGGAATATAAACTATAGGCCAATTTTCCTGAAGAACATTAACGCAAAAATCCTCAACAAAATCCTAGCAAACCAAATTCAACAACACATCAACATTGTTTTCATCATGACCAAGTGGGATTTATCCTAGTGATAAAGGATGGTTCAACATGCAAATCAACCAATTTGATACAACATATCAACAAAATGAAGGACAAAAACTAATGATCTTTTCAATTGATGCTGAAAAAGCATTTGATAATGTTCTACATTCCTTCATGATAAAACCCTTAAAACCTGGATATAGAAAGAATATCCCTCAACAGAATAAATGGCACATATGACAGACCAGACCCATAGATAGTATCATATGGAATGGTGAAAAATTGAAAGCTTTTCCTCTAAGATATGTAATGAGACAAGGATGCCTACTTCCATCACTGTTATTCAACGCAGTACTGGAAGTCCTAGTTGAGCAATTAGACAAAGAAAAAGGGGGGGAGGGACACCCCAAATTAGAAAGGTAGAAAAATTATCCTTGTATGCAGATTATATAATTTTATATTTGAGAAGACCCAAAGACTCCACCAAAGAACACTTAGAACTGATCAACAAATTCAGTAAAATTGCAAGACATAAAATTAACATATAAAAATCAGTAGCATTTCTATATGCTAACAGCAAACAATCTGAAAAGCAAATCTTGAAAATAGTCCCATTTACAATAGCTACCAATAAAATGAGAAACTTAGAGTATGTCTAAATGTCCAAAAGAGACTAAGCAAATTAACTAAGCCACCTCCATGCAATGGGATACTCTATAGCCATTCAAAAATTGGAGAATTTTCTTTTTATTTCTTCTAAAAAAAATGGGATACATGTGCAGAACGTGCAGGTTTACTACACAGGTATACATGAGCCATGGTTGTTTGCTGCACCTTTTGACCCATTCTCTAAGTTCCCTCCCCTTACCCCCTACCCCCAACAGGCCCCAATTTGTGAATTTTCTTATATGCAATTATGGAAGGGTCTTTAATCCACATTTAGGGAAAAATAACAAAAATAATGTACAGAGAAGTATATAAGATGATGCCATCTGTTTTAAATAAATAAGAACACATACCTGTTTAAAAGTATTTAGAATATTTTCCAAGCAAATACCTTGTTATTACTTTTTTGAGTTAATATATGAAAATATCATGGATTATAACTTTCTGTAAATACCCAGGCTTTTGTGTAATTGGCAAGACATAATCTCACCTCTGAAAGGGTATCTGTACTAGAGAAAATTAAATGGTTCTTAAATTGTCCTCTTTGGCTTTTAAAAAATAAAGGAATTCCAAATTCCATCATGAATTGAAAAATCTGGAACAGGAACAGAAATTATATTTTAAAGCTGAAGTGCCCTGCTTTGCCTATATACAGGCACTTCTGCAAAAAAGGTAAGTATCATAAACGGCTTAATATTCTCATTGAAGTGGTTTCCCACTTAGAGATATGTTTTTCATGTGAATTACATTAACAATAATTTAATATAAATGCTAGAAATCTCCCTAAGGCAAAATTTGCTTGGGAAAATGATAGGATTTGTCTTTTCACATTGACTACTAATATTATATAACATTTCTGTCACCTCTCTAAAGTACTCATTAAGGGACTATTTGCACATAGTGAAAGGAAATTGAAGACACACAGTCCTTACTCTTGAACTAATCTAAGAAAGAAATTACATGTGAAGAAATATGTATATGTACCTTACAATATAAAAATTAAGTGTACAATATTCAAAAGTGAGAGGGAGGGAGATGACGTTTTTTGAATGCTTATCCCATTCCAGACCCCACACCAAATATTTTGAAAAGGTGGTTAAACCTGGGAGTCTTTATTGGGGAAAATTACGAACTCTATGTCAGTTCATCTGAGAAGGTGTTGATACCAAGAGGAGGTTAGTGTAAGAGTGTGTGGTTCAGAGTCTATCATAGGAATTCTCAAGGACTGTAGAAGCAGAGCCATCGCTTGCTATTAAAATACTTTCTTTGATGTGTCTACTCAGAAACAGCATGCTTTGAAGGTTGAATGCTAACGGCTTCCAGGTAACTAGATAGCATATCTAAAGCCCTGGCACTGGAATCAGGCAAAGCGGGGTACCCACCTGTGAATAAATCTGATATTTTTACAGTGATAGCTATTAAAACAACGGTGTCCTCTGGCCCTGGCTGGTTAATATATTATTAGGTTTGTTGATGTAGGAATATGATCATTAGAAAGGCAGGACAGTAATAGTTTTAGTTCTTTGATGTGAGAAAAGTAGTGTAATCAAATATGTTTACCATATTTCATTGATTTTAGGTGATACCATTATTTTACGTACAATAACAAAAAATCCCCACCTGTTGGGACTTAATTATGACAAATGTCCTTGTCATTGACCTTAATATTTATTTCAAATATGTTAGGGATGTTAAAATAAGTAAAAAGAAATCACATCTAATAAGGATTTTTGAGATGATAAATGAGTTTGAATAACTTAAGTTGCATTATAAAATTTTTCACTGCCTTTATTATTCACTCAAGAAAAATAATAAGCCTTAAAATAACTAACACACATTTGCATGAAAAATTCTTGAATAAAATTTTAAGAACTTTGGTATCCTACGTGACGAGTTGAAGAAATATGTCAATGCCCTAGGACTCTGCTTAGCTCCTTATCACTAATTTCATAGAATGTGTGCTATAAGGAAGCAGTTCTTTTTAACAACTGTTTACAAGATCTGGAACTAAGAGTGACTGAGAATGAGAGCAGACATAGTTAAAAAGCTAAAAGAAAGGAAATTACTAAAAACCTTCAGGAAGTTGATGTCATTACGTTTTTCTCTTTTGCCAGTGGTTGAAACAAGCGGACAAATATGACAAATCACACACTGAGCCACCTACATGTCTGAAGTCCTAGGCAGTGTCCCACAAGCCCTTATATGATATAGGCTTGTTTGCATCCACTCAGTTAAATCTCTCACCTCATCCTCTCTTTCTTTCCCCTTTGCACATTTTACCCTCACTGCTTTTCTGACATGACATGTGTATGTTTTCCTTAGCACCGGCTGGTCAGTTTGCTTAGTATCTTTTCTCTCAGATTACCTACTGAGAGAGGCCCATTTTCTCACTTCAAGTATGGTAAAATGCTTCCTGTTAGGACTACCCCATTTACCCTGCAACTCTTTGAGCCCATTCACAATTCCTTTTATTCTGTTCTTTTTTAAACTCCAGAGCGCTCATTGCCTTAAAACAACATATACATTTTAAAATTTAGTGTCTGTCTTCTCCCTGGACTATAAGATCCATATGCATTTGTTTCTCTTATTCACCACTGCCTAGAGTAGTAGTAGGTGCTTGATTAACTTTTTTGAATTAATAAATAAACGACTAACATTACTCCCCCAGGAATCAGAGGTGTGAGATTGGAAAGAGGGGAATGAGTACATTCCTACAATCATGGTATACATGTGTGCTAGGGATGTCCAAACCATACTTGAATAGAGCATCCTTGACATAAGTAATTCCAAAAAAAACTCCATCTTACATTTCACGGGGCGCTTTTCCAACAGGAACAAAATGTTTTGCTAAATAAACTAGACGGCATCCTACCACATAAGGATATAAACAAGCATTCTCTTCCACTATCTGTCCTCTCAAGAGGATTCTGGCCATAAAGAGAGCAGGACTTCGGCAGCTCAAAATGGCCATCTTACCTGACACTGTCTTGCCATTGCTCATGATAGGCACCCAGCATCTACTGCCAACGATTCTGCCTACATCAAAGACTCTTCCTTGCGGGATCAATGGACAGCCCAGTTAAGACCAGAAGAATCTTTTTGCTTTTGTCACTCTTCCTGGACTTGTTCATTAACCATCTTCTCTGTCCCTTTTCTTTTAACGTTAAATATTACTTTGTTGTGGAATGTTTAACCCATAACACTTACATATTGATTAACTATACTATTATGTATGCTTTGCAATATTGACTGATTTGTGGAGTGGCTTGAGCCTGTGTGCTTATGGCTCTGACAACAAAGTGAATCAGAAGTAGTAAGGAGATTGCCTCTTTGGGAATTCCATGTAGCTCGTGGCTTTTGTGATAGAACAGTATTAATTAAAGCCTAACATCGTGAAAAGAGACAAGTATGTGTGGACCTGGTTATCTCTGACCTTGCACCACTCTTGTGAGTATTTAAGCTCCCTTCTTCCTGTTCTCCAGCCTGAGACAGAAAGAATTTATTTTGAACTTTGAAGGGCCTCCCTGCCAAAATAATAACATTTATAAAAGCTATATGTAATTAAACCAAGAAACAATTTAAAAAGCTGATACATAAGTCAGGTATATTAACCAATTCATTAGTCTAACTTGAATATGTAATTTTTATAATACCATTTCATGGCTACCACATTTTGACATACCGAATTTTTTATTTCAAAAATCCATTCTGCATTTGAATTTCAAAGACAATACTGTACGTATACCACAGATTCAAAAAAAATATGAATTGTCTGGCTTTATTTACACTGTATTGGATCATGGTGGGAACTCTAGCTAATGTAATGAGATCAAGTGTTAGGACTAGACTGTAACAAATAAGGTGCCAAAATAAGAAAGTAAGATATGAGTGTTTTTACCCACCTGCATAATTCATCATTTTGGCAGCTGTGAATTACACTGAGGCAAGTAGGGGGTGGAACCATGTTCATTGCACATGGCTTGCTGTGAAGAGCTTCTTTGGACTGCTGACAAGGTATATCAGACTGACTACAGTCACAAAAAGCCAACATCTGGGCAATGTTAAAAGGTATATTTTGATAGAAGAACCGTATGGCTGCTTGGCAATGTTTCACATCACACGGATTTCCATTTGCTGAGCAAGCTTTAAGGTAAGAGGCCAACTGTGCATTACAGACCACATCCCCTACACATGCCTCTGCCACTTCCAAACAGGACCACATCCTTTTGAATCCTGAAAGCAATGATATGCCCAGGTTGTGGAAAAGTAAATACAAAACTGTACATTCAGAATCTATAAAACACTGTGAGACGTCTATGAGCAAAATACAATGATGTACCAATGTCCTATTTTTGGCAAACATTACATTTTTTAGAACAAGTATAAATTTACTGAGAAATAGTAGACTTATTGGAATCATCTTTCATCTACATGGGATATTGTGATCCAGAGTGATGGGAAGTGTGTAGGGCCAAAAGTGAGCTGAAGAAAAAATCTCCTGGTCCAAGGTTTTCAAATGTAAACAATAAATCTTCAGATACTGCATTTGAACTATATAGCTTATGGTTAGCTCATTGGCTCAAGGCAAAATGATTCTTGTTCTGCTGTACGTTTTTGTGAGGGGAATCTTGAATAGAGGCTCCACACAGTTATTCTAGCATATATAAATGCTTATATTTCTACATATACACAAGTATGCACAAAACAGTTGGTGCCAAATAACTTATAGGATCACAAATATCCGTGAAATGTAATCAATGTCTAGTATTTGGGTTTTTGTTTGTTTTTTGAGACAAGGTCTTATTGCATAGTGGCATGATCTCAGCTCACAGTAGCTTCCATCTCATTGGCGCAAGTGATCCTCCTGCCTCAGCCTCCCAATGAGCTGGGATCACAGGCACACATGCCCCCATGCCCAGCTAAGTTTTGATTTTTGTTTTTGTAGAGACAAGGTTTTGCCATGTTTTCCAGGCTGGTCTAAAATTTCTGGGCTCAAAGGATCCACCAACTTCAGCCTCTCAAAATGCTAGGACTGCAGGTATGAGCCACCATGCCCAACCTACTATTTGGTTTTAATTATTAAGTATTTCTTAGCACACCTATAAATTGATAACGAATGGGCAAAGTAGTTGCTTTAATATCATCATTAGCAGAAGAAATGAAATTATTTTGTTGCATTTTGTTATATTAGAACTGTTAAACCACATAATTTATTTTGTATTAATGTATCTTTAAGAAGTATGGTAACTGCATTTTAAATTATATTGTCAAGTATTTGCAATGCCAACCAAAATAATAACTTATAAACATTACCATGATGGGAAGGTGTAGTTAGATTCCATTTGAATTTGTCCTCTTTCATGTTATCTAGAAGGAAAACAAAAAAACTATTTCATTATTGAACAATTTTCTAAATTTCCTAGGAAAATGTGGGCTACATTTATAAATGAATAAAGCCCACATATATTCAAGCAAAAGTATATACAAGGTTGTCTAACACTTATTTAAGGCTTGTTATTCAAAATTAGTATGGTATAGAGGAAGAAAATAAGCCTCTGAAATATCATTCAAGTGAGATAAACATCCCTACTCTGAGGATTCAGTTACTTCAAGACTTAAACAAATGCTAGTGAGTCACTGGTGTGCACAGAGTAAACAAACAGTGGACACTGACTGGAGAGAAAAAAACAGAAGGAATATTTTCTGAGCACCATCTCCCACCCCCGCCCAACATAAAAACCCTCGTAAGTAAGGTAGTTTGAATTAATTTGAATACAATTTTAAAACCAATCCCATCTCTGATTATCTTACCCTCCGAGAGTTCTTAGGAATTAAAATTATGGTATTGGAAAATTTCATCAATGGAAATGAACTCAGTGTTCATCTAATTTCAAGATCTTTAAAGAAACATTGGTTGGCTCCCTACTATGTACCAGGTGACAAACTGAGGATGCAAATCTGCAGTCCCTGTCATCAAGCATCTCATAGCCTAGAAGGAAATATAGACATATAGAATTAAACCAAAAGAAAACAGAAGGAACATTAATGTATCCATAAAGTGGTGAGGGAATCAGATGATATGATGTTCCTTTTAAAGGGAAAATTATTATGTTTTCATTGGATATTAAGGTATTAACTTCTGTTATGGCATAAATGCCCCTTCATGATTGTGTACTAATCTGAGCTGCTTGTTCTTATTTTCTACCTACTAGTCCAGTGCACATATAAGATGGTACTATCACAAGAAACTTACTTCTGCCCCCAGGTGTATCACGGCCTTCCAGCCTCCTTACGTTGTCCAAGTTATTCTCACTAGGCATTGTTTTTCATTTGGTTAATTGATCAAGCCCCAGCTTGAGAATCACTCTTTCTTCTTGATGCCACCCATCATCCTATCTCTCTGAGGAAGATCTGGAGGTTCCAAATTCTGTGATACTATTCCATATTTAATAAAATCCCAGTAAGCAGATCCCAGTAAATCGTATAGCTTTTGTAACAGGTACAAAAGTCTAGGCTGAACATGTTTTATGGATTAATACCTCTGAATTGGGTCTGATCAGTAAGGCTGTGCCACTGACTAAAATACATTCAATAAACTACTCTGTAGGCAAAAGTAAACCGCAGCCTCACTCACTGTTGTGGATGTTTGTCCCGTACCCCCTAAATTTATACATTGAAGCTGTAATTCCCCATGTACAGTTGTGTGGTGTAGGTGTCTTTAGGTTAAATGAGGTTCTTTCTTTCACCAGCATCAAAAATTCCACTCTTTGTAACTTCTTTTCCTGTCTTTAAAAGCTTCTTTTTGGCCTCTTCAACTAGATCATAAAATTGTTCTGAAAATATTTTTCTCCTCTCTGTGTGTTTTTTCCTAGACAGCCTTATTCTCCTTTATGTTTTGTATCTACTTATAAACTTCTGTATCTCTATTTTAGATTTCTCTCCTCAAGATCCCTGCTTCCCAATGCCAGCTTGATGAGACATGTTCCTTTACATTTTTTAGACTTTTTTAATCATTGCAAAGTTAGAAAAAAAAATACTAATATTCCTGACTCGAATATTCCAAAACATGTCTCAAATGCAATGTTTTCAGAATACAACTCATCACTTTTGTCCACAGTCCTGTACAAGTTTTTATTTCTTGGCTCAGTGTGTAGCAATCCCCTTGTTCCAGGCTAGCCACCTGGAGATTATGCTTAATACATTTAAACTCCTCATATCCAACTGGTCACCAATTCCTATTGATTATTATTCATAAATATACCAGGAGTTTTATTATAATTTTCAGGAACAGTGTGTTAGTTCAGGCATGCATCACCTCTATCTCAAATTATTGTGATGGCTTTTTAGTGGTATTCCTGACCTGCATCTTTCTCTGCCCACCCCCCACATTCCTACCTTACTGCCTGTAATACCTTTTGAGAAACTGATGATATATTCATTTATTTAAAATATGTAACAACTCTTCATAACAACAGTTTGAAATCTAATCTCTTTACAAATATATGTTAGTTCAGTTTTCCTCCTTTTCATAAATATCTGTTTTTTTTCAAGGGTCATCAAATACTTTTCCATTCTGCTAGCCAGCTTAACAAGGGGTTTGTTGCTCCCCAAATGTTCGCCTCTTCATTCTATTTCTTCGGTTTAAAATACCCATTTTATTTTGCCTCCCTAATGAAACCTAACCTACCCTAAAAGGCCCAAGTCTGACAATTCTGTGAAGTCTTCTGAGTCACCATTATTTCATACTCTATGGCTTTTAGTACTTTGTGTGTGTGTGTGTGTGTGTGTGTGTGTGTGTGTGTATGTGTGTATCCTTATCATGTGTGTAGCATGTATCACATCATATAATTGACATTGTGTTTATGGTGTGTATGTATGTATCCTTACAGATGACTATACCATGACCACATTGTATAGGTGATTTTTGGCCATTATTTTAATTAACAATTGAGATCATGCAAAATATGTTATATGATACTGAAATTAAATCAGAAATCAATAATAAAAATAGCTGATAAATCTCAGATATTAGGAAATTAAACAACCTTCTGCCTGGGCACAGTGGCTCATGCCTGTAATCCCAGCATTTTGGAAAGCCGACGAAAGTGGATCATCTGAGGTCGGGAGTTCAAGACCAGCCTGGCCAACATAGCAAAGCCCTGTCTCTTCTAAATATACCAAATCAGCTTGACATGGTGGTGTGCACCTGTAATCTTAGTTACTTGGGAGACTGAGGCAGGGGAATAGCTTGAACCCAGGAGAAGGAGGTTGCAGGGAACAGAAGAAAATATTTTGACATAAATAGAAATTAAAACAACATACCAAAATATGTGGCTATAGCTAAATCAGTACTTGGAAGGAAATTCATCGTATTAAGTGCTTACATGAGGAAAGAATAAAATCTCAAATCAGTGGTTCAGGGTTTTAGGTTAAAAGGCAAGAAAATGGGGAGCACCTTAAAATCAAATCAGACTTACACACAAAGAAACAGTAAATAGCAAAATTGGAAAGATACAAATTATCAGTATATAAACATAAAAAGGACATTGCTACAACTGCTACAGACATTAAAAAGCACAATTAGGAAATGCTAGCAGCATCTTTGTTGAGAGAAACCAGAAAGAAAGAGTCAATTGAAAACTTAAAGAATAAAAATCCAAAATAAATTCAACAGATGAAAGACACAAACTACCAAAGCTCACCCATAAAGAAATAGATAGCAAGAATAGTCTTACAACAAATGAACACATTGAATTTATATTTTCAAACCTTTTAATGAAGCATGGGCCAGATATCTTTCCTGGCTAATGAAATCAATCATGTAAGGAAGGAATAATACCAATTCTTTTTATACTTTTCCAGAATACTAAACAGGAAGAAATCCTTCCCAGTTCATTTTACAAGGTCAGCATAATTTAGATACCAAATCACACAAAGACACTATAAGAAAACAAATCAACATGCCAATATACTTCACGAACATAGTTATTTAAACAAAATATTAGCAGTTGAATCCAGAAAAACAAAATGAATAATACACCATGATTGAACAGAATTTAGCCTTGAATTGAAGGGCTGGAACAGCAGTCAAAAATCAAATAATAAATTTCACCATATGAAAAACTAAAGGAAAAAAATGTGATCACACTTGGCAGGATATGGGGGAGGAGAAATGGAGAGAAGTTGGTTAATGGGTACAAATCCATAGTAACAAAGAAGGAATAAGTTCTAGTACTTGATAGTGCCGCAGACGGACTATAGTTAACACTAATTTACTATATATTTTGAAATTGCCAGAAATATTGGAATATTCCCAAGAAAAAGAAAAGATGAATGTTTGAAGTAATTAACAGTAATAAAGAAAAAAAGCATTTGCAGAATTCAGCATTTATTTATCTATTTATGATTGTAAAAACAAAGAAAACCAGAAATATAAAAGAAATATAAAGGAATTTCCTCAACCTGATAAAGAGAACCTGCAAAGAACACACACATGCACACACACACACACACACACTCTTTATGGTACAAAGCCGAATGTCTTTTTCCTAAGACAGGTGAAAAGACAGGATGCCCACTTTTAACAATTCTATTTAATATACTGAAAGCTCTAGTCAGGGTAATAAAGCAAGGAAAATAAATGAAAGAGAAAGACTGCAGATTGGAAAGGGAAAAGCGAAACTCTATTGTAGATGACAAGACTACTTCTGTAGAATTTCCTGAAGATGCTACCAAAAAAAACCCAAAAAACAAAAAACAACAACAGCAACTAATAGTTGCATTTAGCCAGTCATAGAGTAAGGTCCATGTATAAAAGTTGATTGTATTTCTATATAATCGCTATAATCAACAGAGAGTTAGGATGTAAAATAAATTACCATTTACAACAGCACCAAAAAGCGAAATGTGTTTGTAGAAGCCTAAAATAAATGTGCAAGAATTATATATTGAAAACAATGAACTAAATCAATAAAGTTAAAATAAATGGAGAAATATATCATATTAATGGATCTGAACACTCAACATAGTAAATTGGTTTATAATTTCAAGGTAAATCCAGTTAAAAGGTCAGCAGGATTTCTTTGCAGACATTGACAATCTGATTCTAAAATTTTTATGGAAAGGCAAAGTGGACCAGCCAGGTGGTGCACACCTGTAATATCAGCAGTTTTGGAAACTGAGGTGGGTAGATCACTTGAGCCCAGGAGTTGGAGACCAGCCGGGCTAACATGGCGAAAGCCAGTTTCTATTAAAAATACAAAAATTAGTCTGGCATGGTGGCACACCCCTATGATCCCAACTACTTAGAAGACTTTGGCATGAGAATTGCATGAATCCAGGAAGCAGAGGCTGCACTGAGTCAAGATCGGGCCACTACACTCCAGCATGGGTAACACAGCAAGGCCCTTTCAAAAACAGTAACTACAACAACAAAAACAGGTAAATATTTTTAAAAGGACAAATAAATAGAATAGCCAAAATTATTTTTTAAATAACAGTTGAAGGAATCACACTACTTGATTTCAAGACTTTCTGTGAAGCTACAGTAAGACTGTAGAATATTTGCAAAAGTGCAGAATTAATTCAATGGAATGGAATAGAAAGTCTAGAAATAGAGCCACCAATACATGGCCAAATGACTTTTGAGAAAACTAAAACTGTTATTATTTTCCACAAATGTGAATGGAACAATTAAATATCTGCATGAAAAAAAAAATCTGACTTGTATCTTGTACTGCATACAAAAATTAACTCATAATGTAACATAGGCTTAAATATAAAACCTAAAACTACATTATTTCGAGATTATATGAGAAAATTTTTGTTAATGCGAATTGGTGAAATGTTTATTAGCTGCAACATCAAAAGTATGATCTATGAAAAAAATCAACTGAATTTCACCATTTTTTAAAAATTCTGTTTTTTAAGACACTCAAGGAAATAATGACACAGACTAAAAACATACAAAGCAGAAATTCAGATTTAAAAAAATCTATTCAACATACAGAAACAACTCTCAAAACTCAATGCAATAACCAAAACCAATTTAAAAATGGGCAAAAGTTTGAAAAAATATTTTACCAAATAAGATAGATGGCACATAGCACATAAAAATATGCTCAACATTAAGTATAAATTAAAACCTTAATGTGATACCACTAAATATATATTAGAATGGCAAAAAATAAAAGTGCTATTGGGGACTTGAGGCAACGGGAAATTTTATACATTGATGGTTACATTAAATCTGAATTACAGTTTAGAAGCTTTTGGTAACATTAAGTACATACTTACCATGTGACCCCACAATTTCATACCCAAGTGAAATAAAACTTATGTTTGTATGAGTCTTGTATGTGAATATTTATAGCAGCCTTATTTTTAATCCCTGAAAACCTGGAAATAATGCAATTTACTTTCAATAATGAACGGATAATCAATCTGTGGTATACTCACACAATGAAATACTACTCATCAAGAGAAAACAACTTGTGTATGAGAAAAATAAATGAATCTCCAATGTATTATGTTAAATAAAATATACTGAATTAAAATGGCTACATGTTGCATAACTTCAATTGTTGATATTCTGGAAAAGGCAAAATTATGGAACAGAAAATTGTCTAATCAGCTCACCAGGAATGATTAAATGGGTTGGACGATGAGATCATTCCATGGAGATGAGAGGTAAATCTGCCTCTTATAAAGTGAGAGAAGGTTGATTATAAAAGAAGAGATTAGGACTCTATGATAACAGGTGCATTCCTCAGCTGATTACTTTTCAGAGTACATAGGGACATTAAAGACTAAAAACTGTTCACTTTAGAACTGTTTGATCTTGCACTTCTCTTGGAATGTCTTTTTTGTACCCTCAAAGGTACATTTTGAGGTTACAAAATGTACCAGACTAGCTGATCACCACTACTCCAGTGCATTAGCCTGATTAAATATTCCTATGCAAAGGCAAGTAACTCTAGGAATTAAATTTTTATTTCTCCTGGTAGACTCTGAGTTCCTTAACCACAAGGATAATATCTTATTTGTCTTATATCATCCAGGTGTTGTGCAAAGCCACAATAAACCCCACAAATATAAGAATTGAGTGAGTCAATCTATAATTCTAATGACTTAATTGAAGCTTAAAATTGTGGTTAGCAATTTAAGAAATATGTCATGTGTTTACCGAGGTCTAATGTCTCACAAAATCCCAAGGTACATCAAAAACTGTATCAAAAAACCTCATGTGTCCCACAAATATATACAACTGCTATGTACCAACAAAATTCTAAAAATAATAAAACTTTGAAATGAATTAATCAAATTACAAAAAAATTAATCAGATTACATAGATATGAATTTTGAAATTGTGGCTTTCTTTTTCATGATTATAAACATTTCTTATAACAAAATATTACCTGATTTATTGATACATTTTTTTCCAAGCAGTTTGTTCACAGTGCAAGAGAAGTCATCAGTGCAGAGACACTCTTTAAATTGGAAATTGCTTTCCACTAAGTACTGGATACTCAGGTTACAGTATGATGAATTCCTCATCTTGCAGGTGTCACCTGGATCTCACAATCAAAAACATAACATTATAGATATTAATCTGATTATAATTTTGGATTCTTCCTCCCTAAAGTACTTTTAACATATTAATCTGAATAATTAATATAGTAAGATTATCTGGGGTTACAATAGGACATCCATATAAGTGACTTTTTAAGAAAAACATCTATTTTCATTGAATATTTTCCATAATGTACTTTCTATACTAAAATTTTCTGCATTTTAAAATAGCTTTGTTCCTACTTAGAATGCCATTTCTTACTTTTCAGTAAAAATAGGGTTATTCCCACCCTAGGTGACCAGAATGCTCTTTAATTTTAACATTTTGTCTGCTTATCTGTTTCATCAGCTATTTTGTCTTAATCTGTTATTTTATTTTCATGTCATTTGAAGACTATAGTAAGAGAGGTGCAGGTGGTTTTAAATTTATCATTAAAAATTATGTGGTTCTGGAACATAGCACTCAGTAAGTATTATTGAATAAGTGAATAAGTCTTTCATAATTACCAATATTTCATTTTTCTGCATTAATTTAAAAATATATATTCCTCTACCTGAAATTTTTCTTTTATTATTCTGACTAAAACTACTTGAGTTTATTTCAGTTGTACCTTTGAGAATATGTATATTTCAGCTTTATATATAAAATAATTATGCAAATATTACTGCAAACAACTTGCTATTTGTACACTAAAATTAATAAATAAGTTACAGTTTGTGACAATGAAATATAATACTTTGACAACATAAACTGCCTTATAAAATGTAGCAAGAAGTTTAATCAACAAAACAAATAAATTATTTTTGTCATCCTCTGTCCTCATCTTAAAGTTGGTACTTTGAGCAAATAAATTATGCCTTTGAATTTACACTGTATAACAGTGTTCTACTGTATAAACTATGTTGTACCATATAGTCAGTTTATTCTATTTGCTTTTAATAAAAGAAGTTTTACTACAATGCTCTCATTCAATGCTTATTTATCTATTTGAATATTCAAAATATATATATTTTTTCTTTTTAAGAAAATACCAGTCACTCTCCAATCTTCACATTCTCAACTCTTGAACCTTGCCTCAAACATTTGAAAGGTAGGAAAAGTTAAAAACCAAAACCATAGTTTTACTTGTTCTTGACATAGAATTGAAAATACTGTATATAAGTTTCAAGAATATAAAATGTACATTATACATGGACAAATACACAACAATTATTATTATAGCAACTTTTGTTTTCTCTATTTTATCATGACATATAATCAAAATAATCTTTCATTTGAAAAAATGCTGCCATGGTTCTGAGAAGCATGCATAAAATTATAGCATTATACATGGTGAGAGAGGTAAGAAAATATCTGAAATCTTGAATAACACTGCTCTCAGTATCAGTAATTAAAGCCCATTAGTAATTAAGAAAATCATTTTGTAATTAAATTTGCTAATACATAATTAAAAGTGAATCAATTTGATGTCAAGATTGAATAAGATACTTAGAGAAAACCTTAGTGCCTAGGATAATGACAAAATATCACATCTTATTTTTATTTTCATGAAAATAAATAATTTGACTGCATTTTTAGTAACTTGTTTACCTGAATCACTGCAGGCATCTTCCATTACACTCCAAGCATGCTTACATCCGTTTGCGTCGCGTAAGCATTGCTCTCTTAAATATGTGCAATTATTGCTTTGGGAAGTGTATTCATTTTCCAAGCTTAGGCCCACAGCTTGAATAACAACAACAATAAAAACAAGTTTGTAATGTCAGCATGGCATCCATTTTCTTCAAATCTAAGTTATTAATCATAAAGAGCAGAATTATGGAAAATAACATGTAGTGAAATTACTGATTGTCAGAATAATCTTAACCTCCTCTTTAGCTGTAGACCTCTATTTGTTCTTAAGATTTTTAAATGAATAATTTAAATTTTTTCATTTTACCTTCTCATCATCTCTTTATTCTTAACTTATATTTTTATTAGTATTGTTCCATTAAAACTACTCTTAAAAAATGTCTCTACCCCTTTAAAATCCAACTTAAAGGTTTTAAGACTTCATGTCACCGTTGAGCATTTTGATGACCTTTTGTTTTTGAAACTGTTCCTTTGGCAGTCCAGCCTTCTTGTTCTCTTGATATTTATCTACCTTGTATTTTCTGTCCACAGCTAAAATTCTTCCCAGATCATTTTATTCTTCTGGTAAAGTGTAATTTTAGCTTAGGTTCTCTTATCGGACATTTTCTATTTTCATTTTATATATTCTCTGCAGAAAATTCCATGTACCCTTAGGGTTTGAAGTAAAATCTTTAGTCTGATGCTTCTCAAATATGTAATTCAATCTCAGTACTTCCAGTGCTCCAGTCAGATATGTAATTGTTATCTCCACCTGAATGTTTCAGAAACACTTTAACATGGTCCTCATCATCCTTGTTCTGCTGTGAACCACTCTACTCCATCTACAATTCATGCCACAATTAAGATAAGCAAATAGAAATCTTGGTTTTGTGGTAGACTACTTTCCATCGTCAACTTCACTCTCCCATATTCGTTCTTGATAAATTTGGTTGACTTTCACTTTGAGCATTTTTTAACTCATTAGCCAGGTAGCCTCTAGTTCGAATCATATTCAGAACATTATTCAAGTAAGTTATAACTCCTAATCTACCTAATGCACTATTCTAGTGTTGCCATTTTTCTGTTTATATCTTTTAAATGATTTCTCATATCAAGGCTCTCATATTCCTTACCATGTGCAATCTGGAAGGCCTCAAGCGTTTATCGTTTTCCAAATGATCCATGCCGCATACTTACCGTCTGGTCCATGTTAAGTATTCCCTTTCTTTTTCTTCTGGAATAACCCTTTTTGTTGTTTAAATCTGAACACAATCATTATCTATTTTCAGGAAACTTTACCTGAATTCCATACTCGCATTTTTCCACACTCAAATTGAATTTGACATCTTTAATCCATTTTACTAGAACTGTGGGGATCCCCCAATTACAGGATTTACTGTTCTGCAGTGTGTATATTCACATGCTTATCTCCACACCACTGTACTGCACAGATTTACCCGGGCAGACATTAAGGATAATTTATAACTGTATTTTCACCAACAAACACAAGGATAACCTATGAGTATCTAATACATGTATACTGACTTATATTCAACTTATTAGTTGTTTATATATGAGATATGTAAATAACTGATAACATATAAAAATAATACCTTCCAGATATTTACAAGTTATTTTTGCTAGAAGAGAAATGGTTTCAGCAAGTTTTCTAAAAACAATCGAGGAAACAGAAATGTTAATTTAATATGTTATACAAGTTAGTCAAATTGACTCTGCAAACATATTAAGTGACACTAGCCAAAGCGATTAATAGAAAAAAAATATGGGGATCGCAATTGTGTTACAGAGACAGTTATAGTAACTGTCACCAAGAGAGTCAAGCTATAACTAAAAGCCTAACTATTTGAATTTTTAATTGCTGTTGTTAATTATGAATCACCTGTGACAATGTAGAGTGATAGACTTCAAGTAAGGCCTTAAAATCTTTTTCTTTTTAAATCTTACCTCTTTCCAAATATCTTATAAGAAGAATCCAAGACAACTGATTGGACCATGTGTACTACTTGCTGGGTCACTGCATTTGGAGATTAGGCCCATGGGTGTAGCTTGGCAACATTTTTCTTGCTGAGGGCTGGAGTGGAAATGGACATATCAGCTTTCTGTTTTCTCTTGTGTTCATGGACAACCTCATTTAGTCAAGCCCTTGTTTTCCTTAGTTGGCAAGCCCAGAAACAGAAAAAGAGGACCCTTTTGATCCTAGCCCAAAGATACTTTGCCAAATCCAGTTTTCCAGAAACACAGAAATAGGAATTCGAAGGCATAAACTTATAAGAAAATGGTATTTTATTTGCCATTAATCATTATATCCTGTGAAAAGTTCCCTCAAGCATCTTATAAGTGACAATCTTCTGGATATATCATCAAAACCTCATCAGTACTTCAGAGTAACAATCACTTAGAAATTCTACATGTTATGTTTCCCAAATATGTTTTATTTCCTTTCACATTTTTGTTTTTTTAATAAGCTACTTAATTGATTATTTTATTGGATTTTTCGTACCTTCTACTCAGACAAAATATTTAATCAGCTAAGAAAACCACCTCAATGATTTGCTCCACAAGAATTAAAAATATAACTTTACATTTCCAAAATCTGTCTTATTCATTCCTGACTATGATTTGTGGTTTCGTATTTAACCTAGGATTTTTTTAAGAATTCTCCTGAAATGCTCCATGAAAAATAACTTCTATTTTAAAATTATTAAGATGCATAGTGCTGCAAATTTTATCACTATTTTAAAGAAGTATAGAGTTTATTGTCCTATTTAATGCTCTCAGTTTTTAAAGTCCATCATTTTCCACATTTCTTTGCCAACAGGTATTTTCCTCATTATTTCCCCATTTAGATAATGTTGACAAGCCTTCTAAAGAGTATAATATGGGAAATGTTGATACAACCTATCAAATAGAAAAATTTTAGTTCTAACCATGTTAAGAAATTATTTCCCTCCTTCATGAAACCTGGTGTCAAGTTAATTTAGAAATAAAAGATGAAAATAAGAGGCCATTGCCTTTTCAACTATGGTCATAATGAGTCTATCACGTGTTTTGAGAGCTTCATTATATTGCTGCCTGATCTATAAAAATTAAAGTGTCCCATATTTCTCTTTACAACAAAAAAGTAAATAAATATTCAAAATCTGTACAAAAATAAGAAAATGTATTAGGAATAAGTACAAAAAGCAAAATTCTGGAATAATGGAAAACTGTTACTTAAACCAAAGACAAACTGAAAATATAGAAGGGATTTCTCTCCTTCTTAAGTTTCCTTGACTTGATTTGACTCTCCTTTTATATTCAACACAATTTAAAGTAAATTGCTTTGCTTTCTTGCCCACAATGATGCCTTTATTCATCAGGTATATGCCAGCTTAAACATAAAATGGCATATGTTTAAAATCACTATCCAGCTAAGATTACAATTATTTCTTTTCTGAATTCAGTTTATAGATTCTACCAAATGCTAAAAAAGATATAAAATATTCTCCAGTCACACATCTAGCAAATAGATTTTCATGGATTCTGCATTAAATAAAAATAAGTTATTTTTCATCAACATCTTATAATACATTCATAGGATCCAATAAAAGAGAAATAAGTTCACGCTTCAGCTCTAGCTTATGAAAATTAATCAAAATATGAGGCATTTTGATATAATGTTAAGTTGTTTTACTTCACTAAATGACTGTTAGCAAATATTAACACTGTAGGAAATTGAATGGTTTAAATTAGTCTTATTTTTATTTAATTTCAAAGCAAATAAAATAGATAACAGCTAGAAATTTTTCATCTTATAACTTGTAAACAGATACTGGAAGGTTTTATTTCTAAAAGGTTCTAACACATGTGAATTCCATTAATCCTAATAAATAGCTCAAAATCATTGGGTCACTTTATACACAGAAACAACCCGAGAGATTAATGCAATTTTCACATTCTGCATTATCTATAGAGTTAGAAATAAGCAAAAGTGAGCGTACATTATTGCAAGAGGAATAAATCATGTTGAAGTATAAATCTGTAATGTACTTGGTACTTCATATTATAAGCTGCTGTTAAGTTTAAGTGTGATAGTGTTCAGTTTACAAAGAATTAGTATTATTAGTAATTCAGATAAACCAGAAGCACTATTCACTTACCCAAGAAAATGAGCACTATCATGCTGGACAACTCACGGCTATTCACCTGGAAAAAAAAAGGCAGATGTGTTTCTTCCGAAAACTTTCTTAACACTAACTGTCCAGAATAAGGCATCAGCGTCTGTGTTTGCTTCCTAAAACCATTACCAATTCAAGTCAGCTTCCTACGTCATCATTTCCTCACCAATGTTTCCTAAGCTGTGAACTATTCTAATTATATTCAAATTCAATTATTCTCCTGAGTGTGCTGGTCTTGGATATTAGGATATTATGCCTCTAAGAAAGCCCATGAGCAAAATACTAAAAGAAATGATACATAATCTGCACATTCATAAAAAAAGATTTTCAACTAAAATAGTACACTACTTCAAAGCCTCCCAAATATGACCCAAAATTTTCAAAGACACAAGCATACTCAGTTTCCACATTTTTAATTACCTCATTAAGGCAATTTCATGTCATTTGAGGGTATGGAAAAGCAGAGAGGCATAGTAGCTCTGGAAAATGTATGCAAAATTCAAGTTCTACTTGAATTAGCCTAATATACATCATACATACTGGGAAGCTACTTCCCAAACAAGGAATGTTGTATTACATGTGCCACAAACCCCAGTATGCTTAAAAATTATGCCACTTCAGCTATAGTATCTCATATCCTCCAAATACAGCTACAGTGTAAAAAAAAAAATACTCTTTCCAGTGATGCAGAAATTCTGTGTTCCACTGGAAGGATAATCAACCACATTTGTGTTCATCACTTGAAAACTATTTTTTTTCCTAGTTTCAAGAGGGACTTATTTATCTTATATCTTAGTTTGGATATGCCCTTCTTCAAGTAAACCTACAGCACATTACCTCCCCAGGGGTGTCATGAGACTTCTACTTTTAAATCACCTGGCGACATTTCCATAACGAATCCTTAAAAGATATAAAATGCTACTTCAGCAAGAAAGTAAGAAGACAGCAGGATGGGAGAGAGGTATTAGTGCAGTTACACAATTGAGTTTTTGATTGCATACTGTTCATGTTTATTTTATACTAGTAGAGAAGTTATACTATATTTTGTTTTCAGCAAGCATAATGAAAAGAACACAGACTCTAGAGGCCAACAAACAAAAATTATAACAATGTTTTTCTCTATAGATCTAAGATAAGTGACTTAGCATTGGAAGTTATTCACTCCTCTGTAAAATGTATTGATCGTATTAATGTTTGCTGTAATATAAAGTATGTATATGATGGGCTTACATCACAAAAAAATTACATTCGCTGGCTTATTTATTACCTAACAGAAGCATTATAATATCATAAAACTAATCAGTCTTTTCTTCTTTTCAAGGGATTGAGTGGCTAAACTTTTCTAATGACGTCTACCAAGATAATTGTTCTTCTTGATATAAGCCATCTTAAAAGGACTTAAGCTAGAGACAGAGTTGGTTACTACCATAATTGAAGAGTCCAGGGGAAGAATTAATTTCAGCCGTGTTTTAAACTGTTTCTTCTGGGTCTATGTTGTTTGTTTCCTCCTGTCTCTTAGCTGCTTTTTTCTCTACCAGTTCCATTCTTTCCTTCTGGTGGGAAGATGAATGTCAAGCCTTTGGCTAACAGCCTTCTCTCTTAGAAAGCAGAGTAGAAAGTGTTATTCTTTGCTTATTAAAGTTGCAGAATTAAGTCACATCAGTTCTAGAGGCGTCAAGTGCCCATCAGTTTTACAAAAGGAACTTACCTTATGTCCAGTATCACAGATACAGGGTTGTAGTGGAGTTGGTCCTATTCAAAACACAGAAACTGATGGTGGAGAAGGGGTACATCATGAAGGAAAATTATGGTATTAGAAGAAGCAGCTGAAGGGATCTTGGGGCAGCAAAAGCCACATGCTTAGTAAAGCATCTAAGTGCTGAGTTTAAGAAGAACAAACACAAAAAAATAAACTTATGAAATAAATGAAGAGAATAACATAACAATTTTCTGTTCAAGGAAGGTGATACATAATGTACTCCTTTCTAGAGTGCAGTGATACACAGAAACTGAATGTAGGACACAGAGTGAATGGTGCTAATCTTTGCCAAACAAATACAGCTTCTGAGGTATATAACTTACAAATATAGAAAGCACTTGTGGGCATATAGCTGCTTTTCCAACATGAAATAATATCAGTTGTTTTACCAGTTAATGCCTGTGCATTATGCCATTAGTCTTCTTTCATATAGAATCCTTCCCAGAATAATATTTTAAGGGCAAAAATTTTTTAAAGATTACAAAGGAAATGAAGTATGTTAAAATGTACTTGTCAAAATATGTTTTAAATTTGTGGTAAGTAATATATATGCTTCCTTATTGCAGAAGTCAATATCAAGATCCAAGTGAGTCTAAAAATACTGTAATTTCAGTGTAGTGATTATCATAGATCCTAATTTGAGAGAACTTCCACAAATGCAGTGTCATATAAAAATAAATGTAATTTCTATTAGTGACAAAGATAGCACAGGAAGTACTGAATTTCAATGAGTTTAGTAAAAAGATAACACAATTTTACGCCAGGCAAATTATAGACACCTCATATTAATAAACCCCAGTTTAATGTCACTGAAAATAATACTCTCAATTATTTTAATGAAAGCTGCTATTGAATCATAACACTTTAGAGAGAGAATCATCGATTTCAATAATTTCTAATTATTTGTGCCTGATTTTAAAATTTATTCTATGTTTCAAGTAAAATGTTGTAATATATAAACAAAACAAAAGAAAGTACAGCTGCTCTGGTGGGAATTTTCATGATTAGTTCTAAGCTTTTTGGGCTTTGCCATCACATCCAGAGCTGCTACTGAGTCATCCAAAGGCTCTGAGATTCTAATTTGAAATTTCCTAAATGTATGTAACTGCTTTTTAATAATTTGTTTTTAGCTAAGGTATAATTCTCATGACAGTTAAATGCACGCAACCTCACACCTTGGCAAAAGACAGCAGTATTTACTAAAAGACTATTGTATCAAACACTCTACAAAAACAAAAATGAGGAACAGACCCTAGTTTCATGAATTGGATACATTAGGATGCAAATTAAGCTATATATAAAAAGGGAAGAAAAGAAAAATTGTTAAATAAAACTCTATGCGGGGATCGGGGGAAGATGGCTGACTAGGAACAGCTCAGGATTACAGCTCCCAGTGAAAGTGTAGAGGGTGAGTGGACGCCGCATTTCCAGACAGATTTTTATTGCCCACAGACCAGGAGATTCCCAGGTGGAGGAGCCCCATGGGCTGCCAGCGCGACTGTTTCAGCCCGTGCGGCTGCTTTGCCTGCGTCCTGGCACTACGGTTCTCTGGTTCTCCATACAAAAGACACTGGTTCGGGTGCCCTCTTAGCTGGCAATTGGAGCCCTGAGATGGCAGAGTTGCCCATTCATCTGAAATAACGAGCCAGGCCAGGAGATTCCTAGCAAAAAAACTGCCAGGAATCTCAGCGCTGCTGTTTCAGCCAGCTCAGTGAGTCCCGGCGGGGAGATGCCAGCACCTTTTCAACAGGGAAAGAGTCGACCAGTCAACAACAACAACAAAAAAAGACTCTGAGTCAGGGAGTCAGATGATCAGGCTCGGCTGCTCCGACTCCCCTCCCCCCCAACAACAACAACAACAAAAAACAATAATTGAAAACACTCTGGGTTGAGAGTTTCACAGCAAGCACAGCTGAAACCGGGACGGTCCAGCTCTGTGGGGGAGGGGTGTCCACCATTACTGAGACACTCCAACACTGCGAAGGCAGTCTGACCATGGCTGAGGCAGCCTGCCATTGCTGATGCAACCTGTTACTACTGAGAGAGTCCACCATAACAGAAGCGGGCCACCATTGCCAAGGCAGTTCTAACTATACCCATATAAACAGGACTGCAGGGAATTTCACACGGCAGCTGGGCAGAGCCCATAGCAGCTCAGCAAAGCCTCTGCAGGCAGACAGTGACTAGGCTGCCTCCTCGCTGGGCAGGGTATCCCTGAAAGAAAAAAAAA
>NW_016107463.1:3902357-3903520 GCF_001604975.1 Cebus imitator | reverse complement strand
TACAAGCAACTCTATGCACATAAACTAATAAACCTGGAAGAAATGGATAAATTCCTAGACACTTGCCTCCTCCCAAGCCTAAACCAGGAAGAAGTTGAAACCCTGAATAGACCAACAACAAGGTCTGAAGTTGAGGCAGCAATTAAGAGCCTACCACCCAAAAAAAGCCCAGTTCCAGATGGGTTCACAGCCGAATTCTACCAGACATACAAAGAGGAGCTGATACCATTCTTTCTGTAACTATTCCAAATAATCTAAAAAGAGGGAATCCTTCCCAAATCATTTTATGAGTCAAACCTCATCCTGATACCAAAACCCGGCAGAGACTCAACAAGAAAAGAAAACTTCAGACCAATATCCATGATGAACATAGTTGCAAAAATCTTCAATAAAATACTGGCAAGCTGATTGCAACAGCACATCAAAAGCTTATCCACCATGATCAAGTAGGTTTCATCCCAGGGATGCAAGTCTGGTTCAACGTACGCAAGTCTATAAACGTAATTCACCACATAAACAGAACCAAAGACAAAAACCACAAGATTATCTCAATTGATGCAGAGAAGGATTTGACAAAATTCAACAGCACTTTATGCTAAAAACCCTCAATAAACTAGGTATTGACAGAAAGTATCTCAAAATAATAAAAGCTATTTACGACAAAACAACAGCCAATATCATACTCAATGGGCAAAAACTGGAAGCATTCCCTTTGAAATCTGGCACTAGACAAGGATGCCCACTCTCACCACTCCTATTCAATATAGTACTGGAAGTTCTAGCCAGAGCAATCAGGCAAGAAAAAGAAATAAAGGGTATTCAAATAGGAAAGGAGGAAGTCAAATTGTCTCTATTTGCAGACAACATGATTGTATATCTACAAGACCCCATCGTCTCAGCCCCAAATCTCCTGAAACTGATAAGCAACTTAAGCAAAGTCTCAGGATACAAAATCGATGTACAAAAATCACAAGCATTCCTATACACCAATAACAGACTTAAAGAGAGCCACATCAAGAATCAACTGCCATTCACAATTGCTACAAAAAGAATAAAATAGGAATACAACTAACAAGGAACATAAAGGACCTCTTCAAGGAGAACTACAAGCCACTGTTCAACGAAATAAGAGAGGACACAAACAGATGGAGAAACATTCCATG
>NW_016107463.1:3797187-3900072 GCF_001604975.1 Cebus imitator | reverse complement strand
ATTTGTTTTTATCTCCAGCAAAGTCCTCATTGTAGGTCTTTTCCCCCTTGGGGTGAGAGAAGGCTGTTTTCCGGAAGGAACTGTAGGTCAGCCCCAGATATTTCAAGCTGAGTTAAAAGAAGTTCTAAGAGGAAAGTTTGTAACACTAAATGCCTACATGGAAAGAGACAGCCAGAGAGAGAGATATCTTAAATAAACAACTTAATGTTACCCCTCAAGGAATTAGTAAAAGAAGAACACACTAAGCCTAAAGTTAGTGGAAGAAAGGAAACATTTCAGAGCAAAAATTAATGAAATAGAAATTAGGAAAACAATATAAGAGATCAGTAAAGCTCAGAGTTGGTCTTCCAAAAAGGCAAGTAAGATTGACAAACCTTAGCTACATTAACTAAGAAAAAAATAGAGATAGTTCAAATAAATTAAATCAGGAATGAAAAAAGACATCACAATCAATAATAGAAAAATACAAAGTATCATGAGACTACTATGAACAATTATATGCAAACAATTGAACAATGGAGAAGAAATGTATAAATACTATGATACGTAACCTTCCAAGACTGAATCACGAAGAACAGAAATATAAACAGAACAGTAATGAGCAAGGAAATTAAATCAGTAAAGAAAAGTCTGCCATGAAGGAAAAGTGCAGGAAAATATATTTTCATAAATTAATTCTACCCAACTTTAAAGAAGAACTAATACCAATTATTTTCAAACTCTAAAAAACTGAAGAGAAGGAAATACTTCCACAGTTGTTTCATAAGGCCAACATTAGCCTGAGACCAAAGCCAGACTAAGGCACTACCAGAAAAGAAAATTACAGGCCAATATTACTGATGAATATGGATGTAAAAATCCTCAACAAAATACTAAAAACTATACTCAACAGTACATTTAAAGAATCATTCATCATGGTCAAATTGAATTTAACACTGCGATGAAAGAATGGCTTAACATATGCAAATCAGGTGAGGATTGTTAAGGGGTCCAAAAATATAGTTAGATAGAATGAATAAGATCTAGTATTTGATAGCACAACAGGGTGACTATGGTCAATAATAATTCTTTGTATATTTTAAATAACTAGAAGAATAAAATTGAAATTTTCTAATGCAAAGAAATGATAAATGCTTGAGGTAATGGATACTCCAAGTACCCTGACGTGATTGTTACACATCATATGCCCGTATCAGAACACCGCATGTACCGCATGAAAATATATACCTATTATATACTCATAATAATTATAAATAATTTTTTTTAGATTCACTCTGCTTCTGGGTTTGCAGATGTGGTTTTCTACCTATCACAAAATAAATTTACAGAAGTAAAAAAAAATTTAAATGTGATTCATCATAGTAATAGAAAGAAGAATAAAAGCAATATTGTCACCTCAATAGACAAAGAACAAGCATTTGAAAAAATTTAACATCCTTTCATGATAAACTTTGGAAAATCAAGTATAGAAGGAATGTTTCTTAACACAATAAAAGCCATATATAACAAGTCTATGGTGAACATCATACTCAGTGGTGAAAAGTTAAAGGCTTTTTCTTTAATATCAGCAGACAAGGATGTATGCTTTCATCAGTTATGTTCAACACGGTGCTGGAGGGCCTAGTCAAACTATTAGGCGAGAAAACAAAAGCATCTAAATAGGAAAGGAAGAAATGAAAATGTTTGCTGATGACATGATCTTATACATAGAAAACCATAGAGACTCCTCCAAAAGAATTCTTAAAATTAATTAACAAATTTAGAGAATTTGCAGAATACAAAATCAACTTATATAATATTATTTCTATACACCAATATATAACCAGAGAAAGAAATTTTAAAAATAATCACATTTAAAATAGTTTCTTACACACACACACACACACACACACACACACACACACACACACAGGAGTAAATTTAATGAAGGAAGTGAAATGTCCATATACTAAAAACTATAAAACATTGTTGAAAAAACCTAAACAAGACACAAATAAATGAAAAACTAGCCCAAGCTCATGGATTAGAAGAATTAATATTGTTAAAATGGTCATACTACCCAAAGCAGATTCAATGCAATTCTTATGATAATTCCAATGCATTTTTCACAGAAATAAAAAAAAATTGTATAATGTATATGAAACAACAAAAGAGAGCAAGTAGTCACAAATAATCTTGAGAAAAAATAAAGCTGAAGTTATCATACTATCAGACTTTAAAATACATTAAAAGCCATAGTAATCCAAGCAGCATGGTACTGCATAAAACTAGATAACAATTAATGGAATATGATAGAAAGCCCAGAAATAAACCCACATACCTATGGTCAATTAAATTTTTATAAAGGTACAAAGATCACACCATGGCGAAATGACAGACTTTTCAATAAATGGTGTTGGGAAAACTGGATATCCACACTTGGAAGAATAAAAATGAACCCTTATTTCAGCCCTGTACCAAAATTAACTCAAAATGGATTAAAGACTTAATATAATGTAAGACTTGAAACTATAAAACTACTAGAAGAAAATGTAGGGGGAAACCATCATGACATGGGTATGAGCAGAGATTCCTTGACCCCAAAAGCACAGGAAATGGAAGCAAAAATAGACAAATGGAATTCCATCAAACTAAAAGGCTTCTGCACAGGAAAGGAAACAGTTAACAGGCTGAGGATACAACCCACAGATTGGAAGAAAATATTTGCAAATTACACACTGGAGAAAAGGCTAATATCTAAAATATGCATGCAACTCAAATTCCACAAAAATAAGGAAACAAATAATCCCATTAAAAATGGGCAGAGAACTTAAATAGACTTTAATCAAAAGGAAACATAAAAATGGTCAACAGATATATGGCAAAATGCTTAGCATCTCTAATAATCAAAAAAATGCTAATTAAATCACAATGAATATTATCTTACACCTGATAGACTGGCTGTTATTGAAAAGATGAAAACTAACAAGTGATAGTGACAATGTGGAGAAGAAGGAACACTTGTACATTGAATATGGTATTGCAAACTAGTACAGTTATTTTGGAAAACAATATGACTGTTACTAAAAAACTAAAATTACAACACAGTCCAGCAATTCCACCTTTGAGTATATATTCAAAGGAATTAATTTCAATATGTCAACAAGATGCCTGAACTATCATGTGTACTGCAGCATTATTAACAATAGCCAATATTTGGAAATAACTTAAGTGCCCATCAACAGATGAATGGACTTTTACAATGTGGTATATGTAAACAACGGAATACTATTCAGTCTTTGAAAGGCAGGAAATTTTGTCATTTATGACAACATGGATGGACCTAGAGGAAATTATGCTAAATAAAATAAGCCAGGCACAAAGCAAAAAATACTGCATGATCTCACTTTTATGTGCAATTTAAAAAGTCAAACTGAAGAATTACAGAGTACAATGATGGTTACCAAAGGCTGGGGTAGGAGGCTGGACAAAGAAAGGGGAGATGTTGGCCAAAGGGTACAAAGTTTCAGTTGGATAGGAGAAAGAATTTCTGTTGATCTATTATACTATATTGTAAGAAAACATAGTTACACAATAATGCAAATTTCAAAATAGCTAAAAGAATGGATTTTAAATGGTCTCATCATGAAGAAAGGTAAGTATTTGAGAAGACAGATACATTAATTAGCCTGATTTGATCATTCCCCAAGGTATGCTTATATCAAAATGTCACATTGTACCCTGTGAATAAATATAATCATTATTTGTCAATTAAAGATAAAATATTACTTTAGAAAAAAAAGACTAATTCCCTTTGAGGAAGGTCACTGAATACTGCAGTAAGTGTGTAGAGTAGCGATTCCTCTAGTTCTCCCCCAAAGGGACAAATTGGCAGAATCTTTGGGCAACTGTAGTATCAATATTTGGATAAAGACTAATACTTAGATTTATTGAGGAATCTAAAAAGAATTAAAAAATGTTTCATTTAGCGTATTTAAATGTAAACAGCATCCTTTTTTTATTGCAAAATCAGGAAAATTTGGCTATTTATGTGTAACCAACATTAATATTTGGCTACATTTCTTAGATTTTTGACATACATACATATGTATGATATGTATCATTTTTAATGCACAGTTAGCACAGAATTAATCATTCATAAATTGTAGATGAAAGTAATGTGAACAAAAACTTGGTGAAAATTAATATCAATTCTGCATTCCCTGCTGACTATTTTCACCAAACTTTTACATTTACTTACTGGACTTAAAGTGTTAACATTTTTTTAAGAAAACAGACCCTCCAAATTCTAAGTGTTAAAGAAAAAATTCAAGTGGCTCAAATTCTATGAAGAGAATATAAACATTTTATCCATGTAATAGTACATTTTTTGTTGTTGAAATTATTTGTAAATGTGGTACATATACATTACGGAATACTATGCAGCCATAAAAAGGGACAAGAGCATGTGCTTTGCAGGGACATGGATGAAGATAGAAGCCGTTATACCCAGCAAACTAACACAGGAACAGAATACCAAGTACTACATGAGCTCACTTATAAGGAGGAGGTGAATGATGAGAACACATGGTCACGTGACAGGCAATAACATACACTGGGGCTTGGTGGGGTGAGGGGAAGGAGAGCATCAGGAGGAATAGCTAATAGATGCTGAGCTTAATATCTCGGTGATGGGTTGATCTGTGCAGCAAACCACCATGCACACTCACCTATGTAACAAACCTGCACATTCTGCCCATGAACCCCAAAACTTAAAAGTTGATTAAAAAAGGTATTATTCAAATGTCTTTTGTGTTTATACAAATAACCTATAATTGTTAAAATATAAAAAGATAATTACAAAAAATAAATTGAAAATATGTAATTAGCCTCCAAAAGATAAATGATATAATATTTGATATATAGCTTTCAATTTTTCTAGACATATTTATAAACATACACCATATGTATTTCATACAGCTATACTCTACATAGTGTTCTGTAATTTGGTTTGTTCCCTTAGCAATGCGCCACAGAGACCTTTGAATGTCCATATGTAAACAACAAAACTATCATAACTACCTAGTGTTCTATTATGTTTTAAACTTTATTTACCCTATTTATTTATTTATTCAATAAATATTTATTGAACACCTATTACATACCAGGCCCAGATTTTGCTTTAGAGATAGGTATTAAGCCAGCCAAGTATTGCTATAAAGAAATATCTGAGGCTGAGTAATTATAAGAAAAGAAGTTTGATTGGCTCATGGCTCTGCCAGCTGTACAAGAAGCACAGGGACATATGCTTCTTTGGGGTAGCGGGCACAGGAAGCTTTTACTCATGAAGGAAAATGAAGCAGGAGCAGATATTTTACATCGCGAAAGCAGGAGCAAGTAAGAGAGAAAGTTCAGGGGAGGAACCACACAGTTTTAAACAACCAGATCTTGTGTGAAATCAGAGTCAGAGCTTACTTCTCATCAAAGGGATGGCCCAAGCCATGAAGAATCCACCCAATGATCCAAATACCTCCGACCAGACCCCACCTCCAACATAGGGAATTTCATTTCAACATGAAATTTGGGCAGAACAAATATACAAGCTATATTAGATAGATAATAAAAAAGGAATAGGCCCTCTTTTGGAGTTTATATTTTAGGTGATTAATGAAAGCATAAAAAAAAAAAAACAAAAGTAAATACTTCTACATTAGGTATCTGTAACTCCAAGAAAAAAAAAAGTCAAGGCAAAGAAGATAGGACAGAATGGAGTTATGGGGGTAAGAATTACTATTTTATATAAGTCAAGTAAGTAAATCAACTGCAGAAACAAGACATTCAGAATAAGTGATGAGAGATTACAGGTAGAGGGAAGAGCAATTACAAATGCCTTGAGATTAAGTGTGTGCTTGATGTGTTCACAGACCAGCTATTGGGCTTCTGTGGCTGGGCAGAATGGGTAAGAGGCAGAATGGACAGGGCCAGAGGGGCTGTAGGGTCAGATCCTGTGGGAATTTATGGGAATATGGTAAAGACTTCAGTTTTCTACTTGAATAAAACAAGGACACCTTGGAGAGTATTGAGTAGTGACAGAATTTTGACTTTTTTTTCAGGGATTATAATTGCTTTCTTTTTTCTTTTTTCTTTTTTTTTTTTTTTTGGGCGGAGTCTCGCTGTGTCATCAGGTGCCAGGCTGGAATGCAGTGGTTCGATCTCACTGCAACCTCTGCCTCCCAGGTTCAAGCAGTTCTCCTGCCTCAGCCTCCCCGAGTAGCTGGGACTACAGATGTGCACCACCACGCCCAGCTAATTTTTGTGTTTTTTAGTAAAGACAGGGTTGCACCATGGTCTCAATCTCCTGACCTTGTGATCCGCCAGCCTCGGCCTCCCAAAGTGCTGGGATTACAGACGTGCTCCACCATGCCCGGCTTACAATTACTTTCTCGTAGAGAATAAACCATAGAGAATTAAGGTGAAAGTAGGAAACCTAGTTGGGAGGCTAGCGGCGCACATTAAAATATAAGATCACGAAGTTATTGAAGAAGCAAACAGGAATGCCTGGCGAAGTGAAAGGATATCCATGAGAACAGGGCATCCTAGAAGCCAAGTAAAGAAAGTGCTTCAAGGAGAAGGGAGTAATTAACCACGTGTAACTCAAGTACAGTGAGGATAAAATACTGATTTAGCAATGTGGAGGTCCCATGTGACCCTAATAAGACAAATATTTGTGGGATTTGGCAAGGAAGACCTAGATGAAGTGGATTCAGGATCAAATTGAAACAGAGGAATTTCTGATAACAGGTAGTTTCTCTTTCAAGGAAATTTGCTGTAAAGAGAAGCAGAGAATTGAGGCAGTATCTGGTTAGAGATGTGAGATCAACTAAGAGATACTGGAAATACGAGGTTATACTTGTTCATACCTACAGCACTTTTCTGACTAAAAACAAAAATCAAATTAGCTTTTGGGTTGCATCTATAACTTTTGCTGTTTGCTATCATCTGTCTTTCTCTAAATTAGAAGACCCTGCCAGAGACCAGCTTTCTCCTTTCCTGTTGTGATATTTCTAGTTTTTCTCTCTCATCCATATTCTAAATCTGTCGGCTGCTTTCATTGGAATTAATAAAACATGATTTTATTTTATTTTATTCTTTTAAGAAATTTAAAAATTTGAGATGGGGTCTCTCTGTGTTTCCCAGCTGCTCTCAAACTCCAAGACCTCCTTTGGGAGGTCCTCCTGCCTGGATTTCCCAAAGTGCTGTGATTACAGGCATGAGCCATGGCTCCCAGACTGTTATATCATGTTTAAGCAGATCCCCTTACCTTCACTTTAATCCCTTTCCTTAAAAGACTTTGTCTGTATAATGAAATCAACTTAAAAACTTTTCCAATAGCTTTTTTCCCTTCTTCTATAGATTTCTAAATAAACTGAACTTTTTGGTTGATGTAAAGTTGATCTCCAATGCATAATTTACAAATAGGTGACTTACTACAATTAGAATTTAGCATTAATAGTATTTGTACCTGATGCCTTCCAATTTAATCTGACCTTTAATTCATTAAAATGCTCAGCAAAAAAAAAAACTCCTTTGGAGGGTCATCCTATTGCCTATTTCCTACAAAATTACTTTCCTCTCCTTTTATTCTTCCCTATTTTATTTTGCTCATCTTTCCATGTTTCCCATTCATTCGTGTTTTTTTTTTTTCTGTTGCTGTGTGTAAATCACCACTCAAAACTTATATGCCTTACAACAACAATAATGATTTACTACCATTCATGGTGTCTGTGGATTTGGAGCTTGAGAGTGGCTTGGCTGGGTGGTTCTGGCTCAGGGACTCTTTTGAGGTTTCAATTAGACAATTATTTCAAAGGAACAATCTTGAAGGCCTCTTCTCTACTTTTTTGACGCCTGAATTGGGAGGCCTTGAACCTCTGAGACCCATTGAATATATCTCAATGTCTATGTAATTTCTCCACTTGGTCTACCCAGTATAGAAACTTTAGGATAGCTGAGTTTCTTACAAATAAGCTCAGGGTTTCCATGGCACATATTCCAAGAAGCCAAATGAAAGCCAGTACTTACTTGTGTGTATTAGCCTTTGAAATAATCAAGCATCACTCCTACTGCAACCTGTTGGTCAAGGCAATTACAAAGTTTTTTTTGGTTTCAAGGGAGGGGAGATAGGCTCCCACCTCCAGATGGAGGAGTGTCAATACTGCATTGTAAAAAGAGCTTGGGGAATGAGATATATATTCGTGTAGCCGTCTTTGAAAGATACAATCTGCCACATCTTTCAAGCACAAATCCCCTTTTTCTTTGACTCATGTTTCTCACTCTAATTATGTTCTTATACTTCAACATAATCTCTAGTCTTGTATGACAACCACAATATGATACTTCTTCCACTTTTACCCAATGTTGCTAAATTATTATTAAATTGGCTTATTATATCTCTATTTTTCTGGCTTTACCAATGTTTTCTGAGTAGACAAATTATTATTGTAAATGTATAACATTTTAAGAAAAAAATTTATATTCTTATTTTGTAGGCTACAAAGTATAATATACATGTCATTGATACACATATATTCTTATATTAGTTTGATATATTACTTTCTACAACAAATATATTCTTGTTACTTGATAATGTGCATTTTATCAACATATTTTAGTTTTTTATTTTTTGTGTTTTGTTAATATGATTTCAAGTTTATAAAGGTTTGCCACCATGGATTGTATATTTATCCTTATTTAATGTCCCTCTTTGTTGTGTTTTCAGCTTAACTTTTACTTTGCCTAATGATAATAATATCTGAGCTTATTTTTGCTTTCACCTCCCTGGGAGATCATTGCGCTTAATTTTAGTTTTATTTTTTTTTCTAATCACCTTAAGTACACTTCTTATAAACACTGTATGGCTGGAATTTATTTAATAGAGTTATTCAATCCACTTATTTTTATCTAATAAAATATAGTTGGTTTTATGCTCTTAGTAATTTTATGACATTTTTCTTACTCTTGAATGCTTTGTTCATATTCTGTTTTTCTCCCCAATTCTCTACCAATTTTCAGATTTTTATCTTAAATCATTTAAAGTGTTTAGTCCCAGGCTGCTAAGAAGTTTTTCCTTAACTATTAGTCCTTGTTTTCAAGAATCTTAACATTTATTTCCTAGAAATGTAACCATTATTGCAGAAGGTACTGTTAGTTTTTGATCAGATATCTGTGTTGTTGTTTTCCCCCTTATTTTATTTGAAGCATCAATGAGCCCAAATAAAACACTTTATATCCTTGGCTCCTTGACAGCCATCATCTCTATGATTGGTTGAGGAGGAAATCTTCTTAAAAAAGGAAAATATAGATGTTATGTGCCTTTCCATTCTGTCTTTTTCTCTTTCTTGCTACTATTTGGGCATAAAAATGGAACTTTAGCAGACACTTTGCACATAGGCAATCTTGAAGAGGAAGGCCTCCCTCCAATGATATGGGACAGAAACAGAGCAGCCTGGCACCCAGAAAATGGGAAACCTAGAAATCAATCTTCCCTCAACTCCCCTAGATTGCATGTAAATGAAAAGACAAGTAAATTTCAGCTTTTTAAAGCCAGTCATTTGAACTTTGTTTTCTGTAAAGTTAATTCTAATAAAAAAATGTTTGTCTTCACTCTGCTACTGTATATGCATATGTGAATATTTATGTCATGAGATGTGGCTTAGCCTAATTCTTGTCAAGATCATCTTTTCTGCTCAGAGATCTTAGTTCAGTTGTATTTTAGTTTAAGTGGTTCGAAAAATATCTTTGGGAAATACTCTCTGACTTATTAAATGTCCCAGAATGTCACCCTTTCTTTTGGCTTGACACAGTCTGGATTCAGAATCGACAGATCCCTAATTCTGCTGCTGCCAAGGCACAGATTTCAAGATATGAGGGACTGCATGGTTAGAGTACTATAATGAGATGTTAAAATCTCAATTGACAGCAAGGTAACCCTTGGGAGGTAACAACCCAAGTGTAGACTGTGCCAGTAAAGAGCTTCTAAGGCTTGGGCTTAGGACAGGTTTTGATATGAGACACTCCAGGAAGTATGTAACATAAGTGGAGAAAACATGGCCTGCTTTCTCTTCATTACAGGAGACACACACACTCAGAAACACACACTCAAAGAGAGAAAGGGGGAGAGAACAGAGCCCTCAAAACCTACACTTGGAAATCAAGGCCAGCATTGGCAGGAGAGCAGGCTGTGGTGGGCCAGGTGGTGGCAGATTCTTGGCTCTAAGACCAGCAGATTGGCAGCAATGTTATGGTCTTGAGGCAACATATGCCAGAAGGAAGAGGTGGGGGTCATTGTTTGGGGGAAAAGAGAAAGAAGGCAGTTCAAAGACTGAACTTCTATGTGTGATCCTAACTCTTCCTCCCCCATCAACCTACACACAGACAGTAAAAACGCATGTTAACAAGGGGAGGAAAACTTCACAAATTTATCTAAAACACCTAGTACCCTTGGCTACTGGAAAAGTACCTCTGTTAAAGCAGAGGGTGGCTGGGATCCATTGTAAATAGAATTAAACATTAATGTGGCCTCTCTTATTCCCCAAATCTTCATCTAGATATGAAATCTAGTGTTTATTTTCCAACCCTGTTGCCACTGCCTTGGTTTAGTTCCCATCATGTTTCTTGAGGATGAATACTTCCATAAAAACCTATCTGAAATCTAAATTTTTGAGGTCTAGCTTTCAAATTCACCAGCACCAAGGCTATTAATATACTTCCCAGAACAGAAATCTAACCATGTCACCTCTCTGAATAGAATTTTTAAATTGTTTCTCATTATATAACACAAGCTTCAAATTTCCTTGAATATTATAAAATGCTTTTTACTATCTACCTTTTTCCTCCTGTTCAATTACTTTTTCTGCCATAGACTCCCATTTTCCTTTTAAATTGTGTGTAATTTCCGGAAGGGTTCATGCTGTTTCATACCCCATCCCATTGTGAATCAGTCCTTATACTCATAGTGGCCTTCCTCACCTCTGCCTTTAAACTACAGAAAAGCCTCTCCCAAAGCCGCTTAACTCTAGGCAGAGCCAGAAGTTTCTTATCCTGTCTAATCTTTAGCACCTTAAAAAAATGCATTTTTTGCTGTGTTTACATTCTTCTTTACAGAAGTGTTAGCTTAATGTGGGCAGAGATTTAATCCTTTTTTATCTATATATCCCTTCTTCATACAGTGTTTAAGTAAGTAGCAAATAACAAGGTCTCTTCTTGTTCTTAGCACTTTTAAAAATTGAGTGAAATAAAGCACAACCCTGGATAGGAGTTTCTTCATTTATTAACTTAGTCAACAAAAGTGTTTTGAGGGTCTGCATCTTATGAGGCACTATGCTATGCCCAGGGCATGGCTCACAAATTTCTCAAATATAATGTGGTTTCTGTCTAAAAACTTAGGTCCTGATAACTTAGGTCCTTAAAGGAGAAAAAAATGCCCAAATTAATAGGCTAAGATCTACAATTAATTTAGAAGAAAACTAGTACTGCAAGATTATCTAACAGGTTATTGAATGAAAACTTTGAGAGAGGACAATTCATTATATGTCTTGAAAAAATATTTTCTTTTTCAGTCTTGAGAAAATCACAACTGAGATGTTCATCAACACCTGAAATTCATCAATTGGAAAAGGATTTTAAATGTCGTTGGCATTTCCAAGGACCAAACTAAGAAGGCAATTCCATTCATAACAACTACAAAAAAATAGGATAAAGCAAAGTGCCTACAAATACATTTAACCAAAGAAGTAATAGTTATCTATAAGGAGAACTACAAAACACTGATGAAAAAAACCCTAGATGACAAAAGCAAAAGGAAAAACACCCCCGGCTCATGGATTTCGAGATTCAATATTATTAAAATTATCATACTGTCTAAAACAATCTACAGATTCAACACAATCCGTACCAAATTACCAATGTCACTTTTCATAGAATTAGAAAAAGAAAATCCTAAAATTCATATAAAACCAAAAAAGAAAAAAGAATGTAAAAATCCAAAGCAATCGTAAACAAAAAGAACAAAGATAGTGGCATCCTATTACCTGACTTCAAATTATACTACGAAGCTTTAATAACCAAAACATGGTACTGATATAAACATATACACATAGATTAATAGGACAGAATAGAGAACCCAGAAATAAAACCATGCACCTATAACCAACTGATTTTTAACAAAGCCAACAAAAATGTTTACTGGGTAAAGGACTCTCTATTCAATAAATGGTGCTGGGAAGCTTGGATAGCCATATGCAGAAGATTGAAACTGGCCACCTACCTCTCACCGGTTACAAAATTAGCTAGAGATAGATTAAATACCTAAACATAAGACCTGAAACTATAAAAATACAAGAAGAAAGCCTAGGAACAAATCTTGAGGACATTTGCCCAGGCAAAAATATAATTATGACCAAGTCCTCAAAAGCAAATGCAACAAAAACAAAAATAGACAAATGAGACTTAAACTAGAAAGTTTTTGGACAGAAAAATAATCAACAGAGTGAACAAACTACAGAATAAGAAAAAAATTGCAAACTATGGATCTGACAGAAAAATAATTTTCAGACTCTACAAGGAACTCAAGAAACTCAACAGGAAAAAAAAAAATAACCCCATTAAAAGATAGGCAAAGAATAAGAATTTTTTTCAAAAGAAAACACAAATGAAACTGACAAATATAGTAATGTCGAGAAAATGTTCAACATCACTAATCATCAGAGAAATGCAAATTAAAATCACAATAAAATATTATCTCACACTAGTCAGAATGGCTATTACTACAAAGTCAATAAACAGCAGATGTTGGTGAGGAGGCAGAGAAAAGGTAATGCGTATAGACAGTTGGTGGTAATGTAAATTAGTACAACCTTTATGGAAGACAGTATGGAGATTTCTTAAATGACTAAAAATAGAACAACCATTAGATCCAGCAATCTCACTACTTGGTATATATCCAAAGGGAAAGAAACCATTACATTTAAAAGAATACCTACACTCACATGTTTATCACAATAACAAAAATATGGATTCAATCTAAGTATCCATCAACAGAGGACTGGATAAAGAAAATTAACCCTCCCCTACCCTCCCTCCCACTATACCTCCAGTAGCCCCCCACAACGGACCCCAGTGTGTGATGTGCCCCTCTTTGTGTCCAAGTGTTCTCATTGTTCAACACCTGCCTATGAGTGAGAACATGCAGTGTTTGATTTTCTATTTTTGTGTCAGTTTGCTGAGAATGATGGTTTCCAGGTTCATCCATATCCCTACAAAGGACACAAACTCATCATTTTTTATGGCTGCATAGTATTCCATGGTGTTTTTGTGCCACATTTTCTTTGTCCAGTCTATCATTGATGGGCATTTGGGTTGGTTCAAGGTCTTTGCTATTGTAAACAGTGCTGCGATGAGCATACATGTGCATGTCTTTATAATAGAACAATTTATAGTCTTTTGGGTATATACCCAGTAATGGGATTGCTGGGTCAAATGAAATTTCTGTTTCTAGATCCTTGAGGAATCACCACACTGTCTTTCTCAATGGTTGAACTAATTTACACTCCCACCAACAGTGTAAAAGTGTTCCCATTTCTCCACATCCTCTCCAGCATCTGTTGTCTCCAAATTTTTTAATGATCGCCATTCGAACTGGCATGAGATGGTATCTCATTGTGGTTTTGATTTGCATTTCTCTAATGACAAGTTATGATGGTTTTTTTTTATGTTTGTTGGTTTTATTCTTGTTCATTTTTTCTAACACAGTTTATATTTATTTCTTCCAAAATTCATTTAAGGAAAAAATACAGTTTTAAAAACATTAAAATGCTGGGAAATGGAGGCAGACAGGAATATAAAGTGAAGCCAGATAGAATTAGCACATACAATGTTTGCTGTAATATCCTATATGCAAAAGTGGGATTGGGCATGTTACAGATCTGCCTCTGATCTGTCCTGCAGGCAATTAACAGCAAGCACAATTTGAAAAAATACTCTGTTATGCAATGTTCTTAAGATGCAAGCAAGGAAAGTACAAGTATTCCTGGCACTAAGTAGGCAAAAAAAATTTTTATATAGTCTTTTATATAACCTTGGAATGTCCTGAGAAATGTCCTTAATACCTTTTTTTTTTTTTTTGAGACAATGTCTCACTTCATCGCCCAGTCTGTAGAGTAGTGGTGAGATCTCAGCTCACCGTAACCACCACCTCCAAGGTTCAAGCAATTCTCCTGCCTCAGCCTCCTGAGTAGCTGGAATTACAGGCAGGTGCCACCATGCCCAGCTAATTTTTATACTTTTAGTAGAAACAAGGTTTCACCATGTTGGTCAGGCTGATCTCAAACTCCTGACCTCGTGATCCACCCACCTGGCCTTTCAATGTGCTGGTATTACAGGCGTGAGCCACTGTGCCTGGCCTAATACTTTTAAGTAAACATAACAACATGTTCTTATATTGTTTTTGCAATTTTTCTCAATGAAGGGTGCAATCACCATACCAAAGTGATGGTATACACACACCCATGCATGTACAATGCAATAAAATGATAGAGTCCACCAAGGGCTAATATAAGGATATACTTTAAATAAGCTGGAGAAAAAAAAAGAACTCCCTAATCTTACAGAATATTCTCCAGAAATATTATTTTCTTTCATAGCTTTTGACATGCAAAGAATGGTTTTAAGTTCCTTAAGATTTTCTAATTACCTCCAGTTAGTTTCTGAAAAGCCATTTGGAAATCCTTTTAGAGGTAAGTCCAAAGTAACATCATCTGGTGGTGGTATAAGAGTTTTGCCTTGGCTTAGAACTTTTCTTGTGATCACATCGTGTTAGTTACCAATTTGTAACTGGGAGAATATCTCTGAATCTTGACAAGAGTCTGGAATGCAGCTATGTGTAGGGGGCACATAGCAACATATTCAAGCTTCTGTACATGGCATTTGAGGTCAGAATATAGAAAAAGACTGAGGCATTGTGTATATGTTCTTTGTGCTTGAGAATGAAACTCCTTGATCCTGAAAACAGGACAGGGACTGGAATGTGTGGTGTGATAAGGAATGCTGAAAACAGCCTCCTGAGAATGCAGTTTGAGCGTGTACAAGGTCACAGGTGCCTCAGTAACCACCTCAAATGGCCATCTACTGGAGGTTTGTAGTTTAACACAAGCCCTGGATAAATACTTGGACAAATGTTGGGGCAGACTCTCTAGAAACTGCTACCCCAGCCCCGCTCAGCTGGAACTGTCTGAGTACTACATTCAACGTGATCACCTTGAATTTACTTGGGAAGGAGGAGAGCTCATCAATTTTCAGGGAATCCCAGTGCTGTAAACAGTGCTGCAATGAACATTCGTGTGCATGTGTCCTTATAGTAGAACGATTTGTAATCCTTTGGATATATACCCAGTAATGGGATTGCTGGGTCAAATGAAATTTCTGTTTCTAGATCCTTGAGGAATCACCACACTGTCTTTCTCAATGGTTGAACTAATTTACACTCCCACCAACAGTGTAAAAGTGTTCCTATTTCTCCACATCCTCTCCAGCATCTGTTGTCTCCAAATTTTTTAATGATCGCCATTCGAACTGGCATGAGATAGTTTTGACTCCTATCAGGAGGACTGGATGCATGCGTAAAATACCAGGGGTTATCATTGGTCAAGAAACGATAAAAGAAGAGAAAGTGTTGTTTTTAAAACAGTTCAACAGCTACTTAAGCCTATCCAATACACTACAGAGCCTGGAGCCCTACACAAGCTTATATTCTTAGTTTGGCAGGAATGCACTAGGTTTCCTGATCAAGGAAACTTAGATTTAGACTTAAGGGAGCAGGTGGGTCACTGCCTGAAATGAGAATATGAGCAAGGTCATTTTACTAATGTTACTATTTTGACCACCTGGGCACTGGTATGCTCTGCGTTATAGCCTCTTTATCTGCCAAATTGTGATGAGTCAAACTGCTCATCTTCTCCACCTGAAAGGAATTCAGGAGATTTAAAGAAGGAAAAACAGAAACCAGAACAGGGAGAGACTTCTCTCCCCATTTCATCCTATTCTATGGGGAATGAGGAAAACATTTTTTCTAGTGAGGATCAGGATGGTCCGGAGTCTTTTCCTGCCCCTATAGAAAAGCTATTGCCCTCTTTTCACCCACCCTTAAGGGGACCTGCATCTGTTGGCCCCATTCAGGCAACAGAACCTCCCATGTCCCTTGAGGAAATTGGAGGCCGCCAAGGAATGGTTCTTGGATAAGACCCAGATCAGCGAACATCTATATGATCCGGTGGCCATGTCTCCTTGACAAACTTCCCTGAAGAAGCGCCTCTGGGGGGGAAGGAAAGTGGCTGATTATGATTTCCTTCCTAAGATGCAAGTTCCCACTTCCTACTTCCAGCGTCGGCATTTCTGGCCTTGTCGTTTTTCTGCTTCCCTGGAGCATAAGGGAAAGTTGCAGGCTGTCTCTGGGGTTTTATTCCAGAAAGCTCTGGCTTTCTTGCTGCCCACAGAGGCCTGGGGCAGGAGAGTTCCTAAGATGCCATGGAGGGCCCATTTTATCACTGGCAGCCTGGGCAGGTTGCCCTTTTCTGGGTTTGTGGTGGTGGAGGGAAGGCCAAGAGACACAGACGGAGTCACTGGGTGGCTGCAGGCAGCTCCAGGCCGGTCCTGAGACTCGTCCTTACCATGGTTTGCCTCTTTCCTAAGTCTCTCTGCTTGAGGGTGGTAAAAATAATAATAATAAAAAGCCTTGTATCAGTACCTTACCTAACAAGGTTGGCTCCAAGTGTAGGTGTCCTGGGGGATGAGGAGTGGTCTTCTCCCAGCCTATCGCCCTCTTGCCTCCTGCTTCCATGCTTACACACGCACACTTTACCACCTGGTTATTCTCTGGCCTCTTACTGCTGCTTATACTCTTCCTTCTTTCCTCTCAGGGCAAGAATAGCAACAGGTGGCAGGCTGTTAAAAAGAGAGGCTGCCTAAGGAGCCCGGACTGAATAAAAAGGAACAGCCACAGCTCTGCTTTCCCAAGCTCACTTCTAAGATATTCCAGCTAAAGCTAATGCAAAAAAATGACCAGCACCTAAAGACTCTTTTAAAAAGTTTTTTGGTTTTTTTCCCCCTAATTTTTACACAATTAAGCTAACTCAATGCAGGTTTACTATCCTGGAGACTTGCAGCCACATTCTAATAACTTTCAAGGGCCAAAGTATGGTAAAAATCACTTAAAATATCCAAGACTTCCATGCCTTAGTTTAACAGTAGGCTGTATCTTTTGCCATTTCTGTATTTTATGTGCTATTTACCTGTCTCATAATCCTTCTGAACATATGCAAAACACTACAGACTTAATAGCTTCTCTTCTCATAAAGGAGTGCTGACCTTGCATCCAGTTATCAGGATATGATCCTCTTTTCCTATGGTTAAGGAACAATTTCTTACTCTCTTAGCTTGTGATCTTGATTGGCAAGTAGCAGTGGTTGACTTTATTAGTAATATCAGCTTCCATTTACCAGCCTCTAAGCTTCTGAACTTTTTGCAAACTGTGCCTGTTAAATTTGTGTCTATTGTTGTCTCTGAGCCCTTGTTTCATCCACTACTATCTTTACAGATGGTTCAAAAACAAACAAACAAACAAACAAACAAACAAAAACAACACAGCTATAGTGTGGCAAAATGCCATGCAAAACTGGCAACACAAAATCCAGCAACATTTTTAAACTATGCAACAGGCAGAGTTAGGTTCCCTGATACCAGCTTTACAAACTTTTCCTCACCAAGACATAAATATAGTTAGTGATTCTGCTTATGCGGGGGATGGCAGTACTTATTTAGATCTTGACTTATGAAGAGCATTACTAATGAATCTCTACTAGCTTTGTTTCCTGCAGCACAAGAGCTCCTCTGTGCCTGTTGTCACCACTTTTACATTGCACATATTCTCTCTCATTCTAGGTTACCTGGTCCCTTTTCAGAAGGAAACCCTTGAACCAATGCTCTGGTATGACCACAAATGTGGTTTGCACTTTCCTGCTTTTTTTTGCCAGCTCAAGCTGATCATGCTTTTTCTTTTTTTTTTTTATCCCAATGCCCACAGAATGGAAGTGTTAAGTTTCATTTAACACTTGCTCAAGCTCACATAATTATTAAAACTTGTCCTGATTGCCAACAGCATTCTGTCTCTCCTTTTTCCTTAGGACTTGGTGCCAACCCATGAAGTTTGGTGCCTAAGGCTAAATGGCAAACTGATGTTACTCAGTAACCACTCTTTGGACATTTTAAATTTCTCCACATTACTGTGGACACTTATACAGGCTTGATACATGCTACCCCATCGGACAGGAGAAAAAAACTAAAGATGCAATTGCTCATTTGTTTGAATCTATTGTAACTTTAGGCCTTCCACAAACTATAAAATACTGATAATGGACCTTACTATCTTAGTGCTCAATTTGCATATGCATTGAAACTTCAAAGCATACAACATAAAACTAACATCTCTAATAACTCAACTGGTTAGGCCATTGTTAAATGAGCTCGTTAAATTCTTAAAATATATCTTAATAAACAAAAAAAGGGAGAATATGGGGCTCTTTCCTTGAGAACAGGACCTGTCTTTGGAGAATCGACCAGTAATGACAGTGATGACTCAGAAGGTATCTGACATTGAGGACAGCTAAAGAGATTGCATCAACAAGCAACTATCTGGCTTGCCACCATGGAAGCCCCTGCAAATACAGAGAATCAGTTTCTTATGTATCTGGCAGTAATTGGGGAAATGTCTGAGAAAGGAAGACAGACATGGCTGTTAGGGTGGCTGGTAATTCTTGTCCTTTACCAAGTGGGATCAGCTCAAGAACATGTTTATTGGAGTCATGTTCTAAAGCCCCCTGTTTTTAATGTTATTACATGGTGGGATACTGACCGCCTTTGTTATCTAATGATTCTTCTTGGACAGGAGGTTGATGGATGCCCCTGTCTTACTCTTTAACTGAAAATTTAGGCTGGATTAAACTTAATGACTCCTTGACAATATTGTCTAGTAATACCCCTGTTTGTTTTTCTACAATAGCACATGACAAGTGTGTTACTCTCATTCCTCAGGAGTATCTTTATATCAGCCCAAGAAGGATGCAAGCTTGCAAATTGACCTTAATTTCTGCTGTTATCACTAATCTGACTGAGGTCTCTAATGAAGCTACAAAAATGCCTGATCTTCCCATATAACATAGGAGTAGGGACTGGAGATGAAAGTTTGAGGCAGTCCAGAGGGCCTCTGTTTGATAGTGGCACCTTACTTGATTGGGGTTTCCATGGTAATCTTACATCTGCAAATCAGACTATTGGATTTGGGAGACCCTACAATAGCTCTATCACCTGGTCAGAGTATGAGATTTCAGAACCAATATTACAACTAAAAGGGAAACAAGCTTTAAGCCCTGCTTATACCCAAATTTGGAGACCAGGTCTTCCTTTTTTGAACGTGTTCCTTCAGATGGTGAGTACACCACTAGTGGTGGCAATTATACCCTCTCTTTGCACAATAATGTTACCGATACAGTCCTGATTTGTACTATGAACCCTTACATATTTCTGTTTGGGCAAGGTATTCCTAACATAGAGCAGAATCAATCCTTTATAGTATTAAAGTCTCTTCAAGTAGCTGGTATGCTACATCCTTGTCTCATCAAACATTACACAGTTAAATATGACCAATGTCATGAATTTAAAACAGCATGCAGAATTGTGGCTGCCCATAAATTTAACCCAGAATTGGGAAGGAGATTCCTCCTTGTAGTTATTTAGAAAAGCACATCTACATGGGGCTTATCACTACCATTTGTCTTCTGAAATTTCCACTCTTGAGTGTGAATTAAAGAAACAACTTGAAGAAAGGTCGCAGCAATTACAAACAAGTACCCTTCAGCAATTACAAGAAGGCTTTCAATGGCTAAACCCAAACACTTGGTTGTCTGGGTTGAACATACACATTTGGGTCCTGGCCACTATACTTATTCTTTTTGTATGTGTTTGTTAGACATCTGCAGATGGCTCTTTGCTACCACCCGACACATCTATGACCAGGGAGGAATGATAGACGCTTACCTTGCATTGGATGACCAGCATGCTCTAAGAATTAAAGAAGGGGTAGATGTAGGGGCCACACAGCAACATATTCAAGCTTATGTACATGGCATTTGACGTTGGAGCATAGAGAAATACCGAGTCACTCTGTGTATGTTATTTGTGCATGGGAATGAAATTCCTTGTCCCTGAAAACAGGACAGGGAGTGGACTGTGTGGTGTGATGAGGAATGCCGAAAGCAGCCTCTTGAGAATGCAGTTTAAGTGTGTACAAATCCACAGGTGACTTAGTCATGCACTCAAATGACCACCTAGTGGATGTTTGTAGTGAATATAACCCCTTTCAATAAATACTTGGTGGTTGGATGCTGGGGCCAGCCCCGCTCAGCTGGAAGTGAGTACTTCATTCTTGGCATTCACTGCAAGCTATAAACTCTGCAGCTATGTTACCAGACAAGAACAGAGTCATATAACTTAGCTCTTAGAAAACTGAGATTGTGTTCAAATATTCTGAACATTAAGAAGCCAACAACAAGGACAGTGGCTTGAATGAAACTCTGCCTGATCCAGTCACAATTAGGCAAAGAGGCCCCAGTCAGAAGTAGACAGAGAAGCACGCAGGCTCCAAACAGTCTCCTCAATTATAATGAAATCTGCTTTAAAACATGTAATTTGTTGACTTCCTAGAATCCCAGATGATAAATAAATAAATGGTCAAATGCTAGTCTAGATCAGTTAAATCAGATTCCTTGAGTTTCACCTCAGACTAAATAGTGTACTGAGGATGGTATCAAGGAATCTGCATTTTTAACAAGAATCTCAGGGGAGTTTGAAGCAGAAATGGCTTGGTAGTCCCTGCCAGAAAATCCTGATGATATAGTTTAGATATTCATTCCTTTGAAATCTCATGTTGAAATGAGATCCCAGTGTTTGGTCATGAGGGAAAATCCATCATGAATGGCTTGGTGCCATCCCCTTGGTATTGAGTGAGTTATCACCCCATTAGTCCTTGTGGTAGGTTGTTGTTAAAAAGTGCCTGGCACCTCTCCTCCCTCTTGTGCTTGCTCCATCTCTTGCCATGTGGCTTGCTGGCCCCCCTTGCCTTCTGCCATGAGTAAAAGCTTCCTGAGGGCATTACCAGAATCAGAAGCTGTTGCCATGCTCTTTATACAGCCTACAGAATCATAATCCAAACAACCTTCTTTTCTTTATAAATGACCTACTATCAGGTATTCCTTTATAGCAGCTCTAAACAGCCTAACACACCCTGGTCACAATACCTTTAGCTTGGAAACAAGGTATAAGCAAACACTCCAGTAAATCACACATATAAAGCCCAGTTTTAAGTATTACTAGTTTGATATAAGCTCCAAGATCACCTGGTTGAAGGATAAAAACAATAAGATTGGATAAAGTGTCTCCATAAATAGGAAACTCTGATTTATACAAGCTAAAATGTTAGGATGGGAACATCAAGTTGTACAAACATTGGTTGATGGTTTTATTGAGGTATAGCTACAGAAAATGATGTTATTTAATTAAAATATTGTTTAAAGCCCTTTTTGATAGCAGTAGCTAGAAGGCTGTTTCAGTGGTCTGGACACTCCTAGTGGTAACAAGGCTTGAATTGTGTATGCAAAATATTAACTATTATTCTGTACTCTGTAGCAGAAAAAGGGATTCTAAATTCATCATGTTTAAACTTTGTATTAAAGAAAAATTTTCAAATACTTAAAGGAGGAAAAATAACTCATTAATGTGTCATCCGCTTGAAAAATCTTGTTAAGGAACACCTTGACAGATCATGGCTCTGAAGAAAGTACTGACTTCAGAACCAATATAACCATCTGTAGCAGGACTTACCCACACTCTCTGAAAAATAAAGAGACAGGAAGATGGCTCCAGTTACCTGAACAAGTTGCATTCAGGACTGGTTTTAACCTGCATGTAAGTTGATGAATGATAAGCATCAAAGAATCTCCTACAAGAATACGTAGAATGTCGTTAACTTCTGAATCACAGATTACTGCCAATGGAATAAAGGAAGTATTTTTTCTTTCTCAATCCTCTTAATTCTATGATCTCATTCCACTTTGGTGATGTGCAAAATAAGTTATAAGAAGAACACAGCTTAGAGACAAGAAGGTAAGAAAGAGGTGGGTTATTTCAACAACAGGATGTAACAACCGTGAGGTGGCATTTGAAGCTGAATATTCATAGTCCATGGGAAGAGCATGCATGCTGTTGCCATGCTCTTTATACAGCCTGCAGAATCATAATCCAAATAACTTTCTTTTCCTTATAAATGACCTAGTGTCAGGTATTCCTTTATAGCAGCTCAAAACAAAATGAGCAAACAAAGGAGACATGATTGATAGATACGTCCTTGTAATAATACATTCTAAAGGCATAGACTACATTTCACATAAAGAGAGTGTGCTTTTAGAATTGGTAGACTACATAGATGCAAGAAAGAATACATACTTTGTAAACAGAAAGATAATTTTCTAATAAAAATATTTTCATTAAATAAGTCAATTCTTTTTTGTTTGTTTGTCTTTTGTTTTTTTGAGACTGAGTCTTGCTTGTTGCCCAGGCTGGAGTGCGTTGGTTGGTGTGATCTCGGCTCACTTGCAACCTCCACCTCCCAGGTTCAAACAGTTCTCCAACCTCAGCCTCTCAAGTAGCTGGGATTACAGTCATGCATCACCACGCCCTGCTATTTTGTTTGTTTCTTTATTTATTTATTGTATGTTTAGTAGAGGCGGGGCTTCACCATGTTGACCAGGCTGCTCTCAAACTCCTGACCTCAAGTGATCCACCTGCCTCGGCCTTCTAAAGTGTTGGAATTACAGGTGTGAGCAACCGCACCCAACCAAATAATCAATTCTTAAACACCAAAATGTTTGAGCACATGAAAAAAGTTTCTCTTAGAGAAGGAAAAAATGCAATATGATTAGTTTGCTAATCAGATAAATAGTTCTGCTGCGTTTTCAAGATGTCAGCATACAGTGAGGTAAGTTCTAGTAACAGTTCTCAATGGAAGTAATAAAGCTACGGAATTTATGTAAAAAGTCCTTACCGAAGATGCCTTTAAAGTGAATACTTCACAATTTTAGAAATTAAAAAATTATGAATAGCTAATACACTTTTTAAAATGAGATTAAGTTACTTCTGCTTCAACATGTACCCAATTAAAAGCAAAGGTTGGACAATAAGAAGTGTAGGTTGTAGAGGGTTTGAAAAATCAAATTAATCAGATTTATATGGTTTTAAGAATAATTTGTAAATAATAAAATTATTTTTAGGGCAATTTCTGAAGCAGAAGAGAAACGAATGTGGGCTCATCACAGCAGAGATGGGGTGTATAAAGTGCTGTGGCTGGTGCCACGGCAGACTTCTCATCTGGGGTATCAGGAGTGCAATTCTGAATAGGACAGTACCTGGCTGTGCCGGCCGAGCCACCTAACTCCATGAGGGCTTTGTACCTTACATCAACCATTTCTTTTCAGTTCTCTTGTCATCTAAGAGAGCAGGCTTTCTGTTGTATGAAAACTGTCAAGGATTTCATCAGGACACATAGTAAAAATTTGTTTGAAGTAAATTATATCTAGTCATGAGTGCAATTTCACCTGATCATCTTGCTGTTCTCTGAGTAGAGAAGGAAGGAAGTCCAGGTTGGGACTGATAGACTCAGATAAAATAAAAGGGTAAAGAATCCAGTAGTCCCTTTGAGGCTGAGAAGATACGTTGTAGTAGGAAGAAAAGGATGGGAGGAAAGGATGGAGAAGCAGATATTGGCTTAACATAGAGTTCTGCACTTCAGTGGAGGATCTGTTGTTACAGGAGATAATAAGGACATGGTGCAGCATGTGATCTGTACTGTGCAAAACAGAGTTGTTTGATGAAGAAATGTAGAAATAAAAATCAGTCACATCAAAGAGACTAAGGAATAGTGAAGCTGCATTTCTGGATGCATTACCTACATTGACCCAGGGGCTAGCGACTATGACTTCCAGCCAGGTGCCAATGAGTGTAAGCAAGGGGAGGAGAGTCCAAGAGGCTGAAAACGTCAGTAACAAAGAGAGGTTTACCATGATAAATCCTCTTACAGATTCCAGGTTTTAATCATGAAAGAGAGAGTAGATGCCTGGGCATAAATTTGGTGAGCAAAAAGAATACTAGTGCTACCTGCCAGTTTGAAGATGCCTAGAGATTAGGATTTGGTGTTCTCAAAGTATAGTTATTTTAGTAAAAGCAATTATGTGTTTTGTAGACACAGAATGTTGTTTTGTTCACAGTGGAAAGATAGATAGTTCCACAAACACATTGAAAAGATTGTGAGAAAATGAAGCAAAATGATGAGTTGGGAAAGAATTGTCATGCAGCCATATTAACTCATTAATTGAAGAGATAATGATCAAATAACTTTTATGTGCCAGGCATTGCTGTAGGGAACCAATGAAACAGCAGGCAGCAATACTAATGAGAATGTCTTCAGCATCAAGAAACTTTATGTTCCTAAGGATTACTGGTAATGAATTTTGAAGGAGATAGACAGCTTACGGATCTCTCCTTTTCACTTGTCTCAAATTGTTATACCATATGACTGTTAGTTAAAAACAAACAAAAATACAGAGAATGAAAGAAAAAGAAAAATATGTTCTTAAGGGAAAAAAGCTCTCTAAAAAAAAAGCAGAAATATAGAACTTGGATATTTATAAAAGAGTGAGGAGGACTAGACAGCAAAGGGTAAATTAAATGAAGAAGAGACATTAAAGAACTGGAATATGAAACTAATCTACATTGTGGGATCTATTCGGACTGATCTGAGTGTTGCATATGGAGAGACATACATAGACATTGAATTTAGAAATAATGTAAAAAATTTTGGATGTATTGATGATACTCTAAAATTGCAATTTTTCCACTTTATAATGAACACGCTATATGATCTAGACTCAGCTTTATAGGCAAGTCTTTCACTTAGTCTACCAAAACCAGATAAACAGAGCTTTTAAATCTGTGCCCCTGTGAAAAGGAACACCGCTTCTTTACTGAAGATGTTCTCGTTATCTCATCTATAATAAGTTAGGTAAGCTTCATATTGCTATGCCCGGTTGAGGATTTTCCATTTCCACAAACATTTTGTTTGTACCATCCTTCCTCGGTGATTAAAATATTACCTTAAATTGATTACCTAGTAAACAACTGTTTTTTTAAAAAATTAAGTGTTATCGTTTTGCTATTGCTCAGGGCCTGGGCCTATGAAAAGTAATGCAATAGCTGTTTTGTTTCTGAAGGTGTCACAAGCGGTACCTCCTCAGACATATCTCCCCACTAACCTGCCATGGCCTTAACATAACAAGATTCTCAAAACTAGGATCCCTTCCAGCTCGAAGCAAGAAGCTCAGCTAGGGCTTGGAAAGAGAGTTGACACAGATTCAGAAGACCACTTGTAAACATAAATATTTGGGGAGGAAAATGAATGGCTTTCTTTAAAAAATACATTGGGAGGCTGAGGTGGGAAGATCGCGAGGTCAAGAGATTGAGACCATCCTGGCCAACATGGTGAAACCCCATTTCCACTACAAAACTTAGCTGGGCATGGTGGCATGTGCCTGTAGTCCCAGCTACTCGGGAGGCTGAGGCAGGAGAATTGCTTGAACCCGGGAGGCAGAGGTTGCAGTGAGCCGAGATTGCGCCATTGCACTCCAGCATGACGCCTGGCAATGGAGCAAGACACTGTCTCAAAAAACAAACAAACAAACAAAAATTTGATATAAAAAAGTAAATGTTTTACATTTTTGTCAGCTCTGCTTCATTTGTTCTCAGATTAGCTACTTGTCATTTGTTCATCTCAGGAGACAACACAAGCCTAGGCAACTGGATGAGGTTGGGCTAAATGAAGGACCAGGAGTTCTGCAGGGCAAGGCATGCTGTGGAGGGAGGGCTGCTGATACTTAGCTTGATGTTGAAACTGGGGGTGAGCATTACAGGTGGAGAGCGAGAAAACAGTGAAAGGAGAGCAAGACCAAAGAGGCGCTTCCAGAATTTTGCTACCCAACTTCTCACGCATGGCCATTGGCCTGGATAAAAATGAAGATGCTGTGACCACTCTTCAGGGCTGGCTCCAGAAGGAAGAGTAGTCAAGTAGCTAGTCTGTGCTAATGGATTACTTAGAGCAAAACGTTGTTACCACTGAATAACCTGTTTTTTTTGTAATTTCACCAGGAAAAGGTTGACTCACTCTTGAGACCCCTACTGAAATCACATTTTATAGGAGTCAAGTATTTACCTTGATGGGATACTTTGGCTTCATTTTTTATAAAAGTTAGAATAAACAGTACTGAATAAAAATGGATTTTTAAATTAATATCCTAAGTGTCTGATTCTGGAATTTCTCAGAATTATTTAGATAAAATTTGAAAGGCAGAAAATATACATTTAAAATTTATCAGTGAACATGAAATAATCCTAAATGCCTTACACAAAATGGCCCAGAAAAAAATTAATTATGTAATGTCACTTACCAGTCTGATAATGAATTGAAAATCGTGAGGTCATGATTTTCTCTCAGTCAATGTAGACTAAATCTCTCCACTCAGATAAAAGCTCCAAAATGTAATGCTCTATGTATCTGTTTTTCATAACTTTTATGAAATATTTCTGTACCAGTGATAACCTTCTTTGTGATAGAACCTGCTCTTAAAAACAACATTAAAAACCTTTTATATCATGATTATCCATGGTTATATAAACTTATTGGAAAAAATGTTTTGATCATTAGGTACCGCACCAGAGGGCTTAATTCAATCCTTAACTGCAAAGATTTGACATTAACTATGAGTGAATATCCAACTTATCTAATCAACAACAACAAGATTTTTCATACAATAGAGGGGGCAATGTGAATGTGATTATAGAATTCTCGATATGGTTTTTACTTAAAAACTACATAATGCACATCCTTTACAGCAGTAAGTGTGTAATCACATCCGATTTGATAAGAGATTTCTTCATGAAGACACAGTACAATCAGGCATAAAGAATTTCAAGACAGATAATTGTTAAACAACTGACATAATGTTACACACATGGGATACAACAATTATAGAAATACATTTCATGAAAAACATAAAAGACATTTAACTCCAAAGAGTATAAAGAAAAGAGACTAGAAATACGTGGCAAGTGGAGAGGGGTGTTACCCTTTGTTAGTAGCAGCAGTTGTATAGAAAACAATTCTCTTTGAACTTTGGGAAATTAGTGTTTTTCATGCCTTTGTACTTTATTTCTTGTGGTAGATAAGGTAATAGAGTAGATTTTTACAATGTTTTCTCTATTGATATATTGTCTCTAAAAAACCTATTTTTTTTTTTTGGTTTCATGCAATTTGAAAACTAATTGAATAAAACTTAGTGGAATTACTTTTTTTTAACTTGTGACTTGTAGGAAGTAGAAAAGGCATTTGTTGTAAAACTGACACTGAAAAGCTTTCTAAATTGTAACGACTAGCAAGATTTCTTTTTTGAAATGCAGTTGATTTTTATTACAATTTACATCAAGTGCATTCTATTATTACACTAGTATTAAAATAATAATAGCCCTCCTCACAATTTGGGTCCATAAACAGCTTTGGGATTTTTTGCCATTCGGATATTTCAGGTTTAAGCATAGCCTGACAAATTTTATAACCATATTTACCTTAATCTTCATTAAAACAACGTGTACTGGGAGTAGTATTCAAGGTCATTGTATCTGCCACTTGCAATTAACTCATCAATAATTTATAACACAGGCTTAAAGGCCAATAAATTCTCCACGCTTTGGAAATTTAGAAGTAAATTTCCTTACAAACTAGGAGTAATCTTTAGCCAAGACTAAATATTCATGTATGAAGGTTTTCGTGGTTTTGTAGAAGTTCAGAAATAACAAGTTAAAATGGATTTGGTGTTAGATAAAATTATATCATTCCTATTGATAAAAATAGTTCAATGATATTGACAACTTAAATCTTTGAAATATAGCAAAAAAAAAAAAAAGAGAGAGAGAGAGAGAGAGAGATACACATTCAAGGTATAGCATAAAACAGTCCCAACATATTTCTTTCGAAAGACTTTGCATTTGTGTCATTAGCAAATAATGAGGTAAATAGTTGCCTCTTTGTTTCATAACATTGGCAGGTTTTGGGGACACCTGTTTCTTTGTCATTTGTCCTGTTAAGGTAATCATACTAAATCTAGACCCTTTAGAAGGATTCCTGGATTTACATGTTGAGTGCTATGTACACAGTCTACTGCATTCCCAGAGTTTCTTTTAAGTACTAGTTTTATTTTATTTTATTTCTCCTTCCAGGCAATGACCATTCTTAGAAACTGTCTGCAAAACACTTTATAAGTTTAAATAAGATAGGGATTTGAAACTTTTAAAAACTCAAGTCATCCAGTTGGACAAAAGCACACAAGTGCCTTAAAACCAGTCTTCTTTCACACTGCACTTATAACACAGTAGCAATTGTTTTGTAGACTGTTATTTTTCTAATAAGATGACAAGAGTGAGAATCAACACTGATACTTAGTTTTTCCCTTCAGACATCCAGCCACATTGAGGGTAGCGATGACGGTGGCCCCTGTTGTAGATAGATACCCGTGCAGTAAAAGACTATTTCACGCAGGCTAATAAACTGATGTCAGGTGGTATCACTGAAAGCAGTGGATCTCAAATCTTAAAGAGTTTCAGAATCACCTATAGGGATTGTTAACACACAGCTTCTGGGCTATCACCCCTAAAGTTTCTGGTTACGTAGGTGTGGGATAGGGTAGAAACTTGCATGTCCAGTAAGTTCCCAGATAATGCTGATGCTGATGGTATAGAAACCACATTTTTGAGAATCACTGATTTAGAGCAAAGGAATTCTGACTTCCCATCTATCACATAACTGCTGCTCTCTTAGTCAGTCTTTTCCTTTCTCTCCCCGTTTCCCTCCCAATCTCTCTCCCTTTTCTCTCTCTCAAATTCTAAATAAGTGTTTCTGGGTCTAAGGAAGTTACTCTTCCTCTGAGCTATTACTTGGCTATTAAGGCATATTATCAATGTTATTTGAAGTTATCCTCAAACTATTTAAAGTGCTGTCATACAATCTGAAAATTACAACTCTCCTTTCATGCAGCATAAATAAGAAAAGAAGTTTTGAAATATACAAAGGGGAGAAAGGAGAGAGTTAAAATACTTTGCTTTCACTGATTTCGTGCTGATATTTTACAACATGATCTCAATAAACCTTGTATAGGAAGATAGTTTTTGCTTTGAGTCATAAAAGGCACAAGGTAACAGAATCCCAAATTTCAAGATTTGAAAACAAATTGTGGATAATTAGGTTGTATTACTTTTCTCTGAGAGTAATGACAAAATGAGAAAATAACAAAAATTAATTTTCTATGAAATTTTTTTATACTGTGCTCCATATCTTTTCTTTCAAGACAATCAGAACTTTCACCTGTTACCATCATATGAGGTGAAAATAATCTTTCATAAACACTTATTTTACTTTTAATTTTCAGGTAAATATTCAAATCTGAAGAATTTTTCAAGGAAATAAATTTGAATATTCAGTGCTTTGACTCCTAGATCTTACATTTTCTACAAAATACACGATAGTCTATTCATTTATGTGTGAGTTATGAGCAAGCCCCTCTATTCTTTAACCACCTGGTACTCAGCCCCAGGCCCAGATGGAATCCACTGACATCGACTGTCACTGTAATTAAATTGAAAAAAAGGGCAACTGTGCTACAAGCTTTCTGGTGAAGACCACTGTCCTTTGTAGCTTCACTGGTCTGCCATGACCAAGAATCGTCCCCCAGATGTTTTGCTGCCTTGCATCCTGTCAACATGTCTCCCTCACTAGTCTGCAGCTCTTTCAAATGCAAGTTTGCATCTATCCCACCTCATTCCCTAGCACCTAGCACAGTGGTGCATTTTTAATTTAATCCAGCAAGGTTGACTATGTCATTTTTTTGTTGTTGTTAAAAGAACATAATGATGTGATTTTGCTTATTCTTAAGTGTTGAAGTCTTTCCTTATAGATGAAAATTATGTTAAAACTTTTACTGTAATACAGTCTTACTGGCCATATGTTGAGACAAGAAATGTTAGTAATGGTCGATTTACAAACCTGAGAAAATTGTGTAAATGAGTGAGTACGTAGTTTTGAAAGATAATTTTTGAATTACCTAATACAATATGCTATTTTATATATAAATGTTTTCTTAGATATCACATTATAACAACAGTCTTGTGATTTTTCAAAAAAAAAACTATTAAGTCAACTAACATATGTCTATTATTAATTCAGAATTAGTAATTGCTACTTCTTTTAGTGGCAAAAAAATCATTGGATAGATTTTGGTAATTAAGAACCAATTTAAATACGAGAGATTAAAATAATTAGGGATTATACGAAGAGTTAGAAATGTTTAAACATTTAATTGACACACATTCTAATACATGAAGCTAAAAGCGAAATTGTCTCAAATAAGTTCGGTTGAGGGTTAAACTTCTTACATATTTAAATCAAAAGTTTAGAAATCATTTTACACTGACTTTTTTCCTAATCTCCAAAGAGCAACAGATTAAAAAACAAAAAGAATTCACAAGTAATTTTAGCTTCACATCAATAGGATAATAAAATTTCTGTTCCCAGTGATTTTAAAAAGGATAGTTTTACTCAAGTATCCTTGTCGTATAAATAAATATTCTACCAGTTCTGAAGTGGTCCTGCTCCATTGGCTGCTGGGAGTGTGCTTATGTTAGTGAGCACAACTTGCTCAGAAAGTTTTGATATGTTATCAAAGTTGCTGATCTGAGTGGTCAAGGACTTGCGGCTCTCTGTGCTAGTTCTTGCCCTGGTGAGCTGATCCTCCTGGCGATGGTGAACTCCAAGGCAACAGCAAGAAAACGCAGCTTTAAATTCCTCTCGAAACTTTCCTGGCAAACCAGAGAGAATGAAAGGAAAAGGAATTATGCATAAATGCTTCGACAAATCATGAATAGGGTACAACTGAGTTGCTCCCTTGAGCCAAACTAACAATGAGGTGTACTATTTTGCAAATATGGGGAAAATAGAAAAAGGAAATTGAGTTTATTGGAAGCTTGGTAGACTCTTGAAACAATGAAGTATTTCTATAAAATAATGAGGCTGCCTTTCATGTATGGTGCTTAGCGTTTGTTTCATTCTTTTATACTCAAACCTCATATATTTACACATATTGGTATATTTTACCTACATAACTATAATGGAAGTGATCATCAGTAGAAGAATGCTCAGAGATATTTAATAAGTAAACACAATGAAACATGTCATATAAAGTCAAAATCATGTAAAAACTACCCCTGTGTTTTACTCTAATACCGAAACAATTAAATCCATAAAATATCTAGAAAAAAATACACCCAGATATCTAGAAAATTTCCAGTTTTATAATCTATATAAGAAAGAACAAAAAGCGAAGAGGGAAAAATACTGCAGAAGATATTCCTTGTCTTCCAATTACATGGGAAATATTGGAGAACTATGAGAATGAATCAGTCACTTTTATTACTGTGAATGGCATTATTAGGAATCATCATTTCTTCTCTTTTAGCCTCAGTTACCCACTGAGTTATTAGTGATTACATGAGAAGATGAATGTTCCTGGGCCCAGCATGATAGCAGTCACATGAACAAGTTATCAGTGATTTTGCCTCCTCTAGCTCACTTTTCTCCCCACACTTTGACTTTGACATCGTCCTGTGACTTCTGCTTCAAACACTGATTCTCATTATAACTTCCTCATAGCCTTTATCTGCGTAGCGTGAGGTTCAGAGCTTCAGACATTGTGCTAGATTTTTTATTTCTCAACAACTTAATTGGTTGCCTTTTTTTTCAACCTATGCAAGCAGAAAGCCAACGATAAAAGTTGGAAGATGCATGTGATTTAATAAATACACCACAAAATGAATTTCTATTCTTTCACATAAAATCATCATATATTTGAAAATAGAAATAACAAAGAAATAGCCAATGAGTTGGAGATTAAGGTAATGTAAAGATGTAGCTAATTAAAACATAATTCTAAAAGTCAGTAAGGCAAAATGTGAATAAAACAATAGTGAAGTAGGTGAATTTTATAATTATATTAATTCCATAAACAGATATAAATTGGATAAGTTATAAATATACGTAAGTTTATGTTATTTAACTTATGCGTTATCTAGGAGTAGTCAACGGGAAATGTTGGGTAGTCAGTGGGAAATATTGAGATAAATCCAAGAGATGATACTCACAAGAGAAATGTAAATATAGCAAAATATGTTAAAGTGAATAGGTCTCAATTCTGTCTCAGTTAGGCTACACATTTTGGAAAAGGAATAATACAGCAAAGCAAAACAGAACAAAGTATTTTATACTTTTGCAAATCATGAGTTTAAAGTATGTCATGTAAGATTTTGTGTTATCGATTTCTCAGAATGTTTACTTTTCTTCTATTTATAACATTTCTTATAAGTATTACATGGAAAAAATCACTTAGTTTATTTTCTCTGATGAGTTCGGTAACAAATATTTTTACTTCAAAAAGGAACATGCTCAAGACAAATCAGGTCAGGGGAAAAATATATTGAATAGCAACTGAACTCTTCATATAATTGAAGAGTGGTCATCGATTCCTCATCCTTGGTTAGAACTGTCGCTTATAGAAGAAACAGTTGAAAACTCACCACTGAGAAAATTATAAATAATTGGATTAGCAGCACTATTGGCATACACAAGCCAGTGTGAAAAGGTAAACCAGGCATACACAGTCTCTCTGTCTTCGGTATGGGTAAACATCCCAAATACTCTGTAGGAAAAAAAACAACAGAAAAGTATCTTTTAATAAAATAATTAAATTCCAAGGTGAACAAGGCTATTAGTAGAGGTTGGTCTGACCCCTGTCCTCCTCTGTTGCAGGCATTGACCACAGATTGGTTTCTGAACCCATAATTGGTTTAGAATACATTCAGTGCCTGAACAGAACCTCCACAGCACAATTAATAAATCAAAAGCCAAGCCAGGTCAGAGAAGGTTCTCTCCCTCCCCAAAAATAGCAGACGTGGTATTTCCTGTGAATAAGAATACAGAAGTTGAATTTATATCTTCTTTATTTCATTTTCTAAATACAATTGAGTTATGTTGTATTAATATTCCGTTATGTGTATCATTTGAAAATCACTCCTAAATGATAGTCTTTAAATACTTTTTCATACTTTCATTTATGTATTGATCAAAGTACCATATGCCTTCAACTCCAATCATCCTGGACTATCTGAAACTTGCCTTCTGGGACTCCTTAATACCCAGAGAAGAAACAGTTCTCAATAGGGAGAAATTTGGTAATTTTTAAAAAAATTAATGTGTTAATTTTTCACGTATTTTAAACTTTAAAAAATATTTTATTATGCTATCTTTAAAGACTATTTAAAAATTTTCTCCATACTTAGAAATGTCCCATCTACCAAATTCTAATCACTAACCTACAACAGATAACTTACAGCTACACAACAAGGTTATAGGCCAAGGATGATATATTTTTCCTGCTAAAGTCACCATCTTTGATTGTGTGATTTGTGCCTCATTTGTGTGTGTGTGTGTGTGCGTTTAACAACAGTATGTGTATGTGTGTTTTACAACAAGATAGCATGACAAAAATGCACTTATTATATAAGGTGATACTCTAAAGAGTACTAGACTTTTACAAAAATACTATATAGAGTGAAACAATGTGAACAAAAGGCATGTGTCATCACTCTTTATCTATGTTATCAGTCTTCACCTCAAAATATCTTTGAAATCCTGGACAAACCTGAACTGCTATAAATAAACTGGTTTTGACTAATCTGGCAAAAAGTTAAGTTTTAAGGAGAATAAGCTAGGAATGGTTTTTGTGGTAGAAAGAAAAAACAAATTTAACATGCAAGGACAAAGAAAGATACAAACATTTGAAAAAAAAATGTGTGTGGTAACAAGAAAAACAATTTTCAAGTTCTTTTTTTTTTCAAAAGTTTTTATGTTGTAGAAAAGAGGAAGATGCCCAAAAACTTGAAATATTTTAAATTTAACATGGCCTCACTGCTTTGAAAGTTATTTGTTTTTCTTGGAAAGGAAGGGATTTGAGTCAGAAGAATCAGACAAATATTACTGACCAAGAAAGTATTTGGAAATAAAAAGAAGGAGCAAATTCTGAGATACAGGAATCCAAATACACAACCCAGAGAGAGGTAAATTCAATTTTCATTGAATTTACACTGACTAAAAGAGAAAGAAGATTAAAAAGAGAAAGAAGAAAACCCATCCAGTAACATAACATGTTTATAAAGTTCTTAAAAGCAGAAGACACTATCTAGCAAGTGGCCATAATAAATCTGTATTAAATTTCTATGAGAAAAAAAAAAAGAAGCAAAGGATGAAAAGATATGAAGGGCAAAATAATTTGTTTTCTTGCAAGCCAGCATATATCTCAAGGACCCAGGCCACAAAAATTTTATGTCTTTAAGGCTGGGATTACAGGAAATAGTATTACTGAAGAAAATTTTATTCTCCATTTCCTCGTCATTGAAAAAGCCATTAAAAAATCAAAAACAGGGGCCAAAGAGAATGAAAACTCTTTGCAGCCAGTTATACCACCTTTCTTCTCACTCCAGCCAATGCTCCCTCTCTCCAGAATTCCCAGCTGTGAGGGATATGATACTGACTCTGACAGGGAAAAGGGAGAGGAGCAATTCTAGCTTAACTTAGAAGCCTGTTATAAACAGAATTGGTATTGCCTTGGGACCAGTCTATGTGCAACAGTTTTGATAATTCCCAATAAAGTTGGTTGGTCATGAAGTTCACTGGGTACCACTGCTTCTGTATCTGCTGTTCATGGCATTGGTCAATTTCTTAAACTTAACAGTTGTGCCTGCATTGTAACAAATAACATACTTTCTCTAACTGATTTTTATTAATATTTGTCCTGAGGTGATTCAGTGACTTCAGGAAATTAATTTTCTTTCTTTCTGTTTAGACATTCGACATACACATCTGCCTTGATTGCTTTTTTTTTTTTTAAAGTGCTCGCCAATGCACTTTTAAGTATAATTCACATACTAACAAAAGTTTCTTATCTTTTTCTATCTTTAAGATAGAACTCTCTCACAAGGGGCTATTTTTTTGGAAAAGAAGTTTTAGAAAACCCATTTGTTCTCATCAAGAAAGAACTACAAGCTGTAAATGAGATGCTATGCATTAGAACTTTGTCTGCATCTAAGGTTTAGCAACTAGCTTGAAGAGATTGGAGAAACATCTGTTTTATGTCTGCCATGCAACTGAGAATACGCATGGACAAGAGCACATGTCTCAGCACTCTTAAAGGCAGTTCGCCGTACCTGCTGGCAACAACATAACTGAGTCTTCTGGCCTGGCAAGGTATCTAGGCAGAAAGTTTAGATTTTTCTCTGCCCGGTATAAAAAAAAAGTTAATTAAGAACCAAGAAATGGCAAGCTATTTCATTTTTAAATAACAGATATGTTTTACCTCTTTAGCATATTGAGGATGCTAATTGGTAGGTAGCAAATTGCAAATACCAAAAGCACAACCATCAACATCCGGGCTGTTTTCCTTCTGGCTCGGATCTGCTTTATTTCAGCAGCCACAGCGCTTATCCGGGACTTGGTCGGCTGTCCTGGCCCTCGACACTGTGAAACAGGCTGCAGGGGCTTCCATTTTCTCTGAACTACAGATGATGTTCCAGGGATCTGTAAGGAGAAGAGACAGACCCATATTGCAATTTGACTTAGGAAAGTTCCACTTTGGGGAAGTAATTAGAAAACACAGTCAGGAAAGGTTTCCAGACGCCTGAGGTCTGGGAGCTTTGAGCGCCTGCTTCTCCAGAACATTTGCTGAGCTTAGTATGTGCTTGACATTAATTCAGTCGAATGCCAAATAGGAGTTTGGGTGGAAAAAAAAAGTTGAAACATCAAAATTTTGTCAACGTCTAAAGAAAGCTGCAAGTGGAAAAGATATTGTAAAAGATAAAAGCCTGGGAAAGGAGAATGATAAAGGGATGACAGCCATATTATCTTATTAGGAATTTTTGTTCAGCTCAGATAGTAAAGTTTAAAGAAAAGGAAAACTCAGCAACTAACATCAAGCAACCTTTATGGATTTTTTTTTTTCACGCATCAATACTGCCATCTGCTGCCAGACAGAAAAATAGGACTCAACTTCCCAAAGCTTTTTAGGTTTTCTGCTTCTCAAGTTCAGACAAAGCAAACCTTTGAATGAAAGAATATATGTGTGTGTGCGTGTGTGTGTGCGCGCGCGCGCGTGTCTGTGTGTGTTGTGTGTGTGTATATATGTATGTATATAAAATCAAGTATTCTCTGTTGTTCACTATTTGTAGTTATAAAATTGTTTGAAACAAATTTTGTGGTCCAGCCCTTTAAAATGCACACAAAACCATTGAGGATTTTTTGTGGTCTTACATTATTTCCAATAGCTGGAATTTGTAAGAATAGTTACACAACTTGTACTTTTCCATTTCTTTTCAAAGTTATTTGATAATAGCAGGGAGTCCCTCCAAGTATAATATTTTCTTAGTTGTAAGCTCACGAAGATTGATAGGGTTTAGTCAACACAACAATAAAATTCAGCATGCATAATTTTTTAAAGGGGAAAATGTGCCAACAAGCGTAAGATAAGGCCACGTTCATTCTATTTAGATTATTCAGCTTTTGCTTTTTGTCTCTGTGCTGCAAACCAGTACTGAACAATGTGTCCTTGTGGTCTTTCAGAATAGATATTGGATAGATTTTGTTGCTTTTTACACCACAAGATCAAAGTCTGTTCAATAATCTTTAATTTGAGAACAGAATTTTACATAAATGTCCACACAGATAAATTAATATGGCATTTCCTTTGACCATATTCTCTCTTGAAGAAGCAAATGATGTTAACAGAAACCTGCCTTAAATGGAAAATATCTGATAAATTATTTGTCTTCTCGCTCTGTATGTCTTCTCATGTAGACAACCCTTTTTACATAGTAGTGGTTCAACTCAATCTTTTAATCCATTGGTTGGAGACAGACAGGAACCTTCTCTTCTGTGATTCTCATTTTAAACAGAAATTTTTAAAAACAACTCCAGCAATGAATGTTTGAAAGTTCCAGAATACTTCCTATCGTGAAAAGCCGATATGTGTCTGCTAAATGATCCCGAACTGTTTTCTAAATGTTCTCTGAGAGATCAATTAAACTTTAGTGATTATATCACTGACTGTTCCCCCAAGGGAGAGAATCAACATTTTGCATCTGATGACTTCAGCAACCATTAGAAACAGTTCTCAATCACCTGAGGTCGGGAATTCAAGACCAGCTTGACCAATATGAAGAAACCCAGTCTCTACTAAAAATACAAACAAATTTTGTATTTTGTAAAAATACAAACAAATTAATCAAGCATGGCAGTACATGCCCGTAATCCCAGTTACTCAGGAGACTGAAGCAGGAGAATTGCTTGAAGCCAGAAGGAGGAGGTTGCGGTGAGAGCTGAGATCTCGTCATTGCACTCCAGCCTGGGCAACAAGAGCAAAATTCTGTCTCAAAAAACAAAAACAAAATCACAACAAAGAAAACAACAGTTCTCATAAAGAAAAAACAGCTATGGGGAGCATAGTTATGGTCCCTGAAATCAGGAAAAATAAAATGTAGTGTTGCCCTTTTTAAATGATGACCTAAATAAAGATAGAAGATGCTGAATCCTGTACTCATTTTGAGGACACATAAATTTCTCCATTGATATGCTGTCTAGAGACACTGAGAATCCAGAGAAAGTCAGTATAAAATCAAGAGGAATAACTGACATTACTGAGTTCCAGAAACTATGCATTAATAATCCTTAATGCATCCCTAAAACTACAGTATTGTAAACCTTATAGATTTTAATTAAGCAGACACTGAGGAGAATTGAGTAAAATACGCACACTCTGCTTTTATTTCACAATTATAACTAAACTTTATAATCATATTTAACACAAAAATATACCCTGAAAAATATATTACCATAGTTATGAATTAGAAATAGCATGTACATGATGTACCTTAAAACCTACTCTGTCTTAAAAAGTGTTTGTGACCAGGATAAAGTTATGAGGAAGGTGCAAACACGCTACAAACATTAAAAATATTATGAATAAACAACAAATTTGCCAACGTACATGAAACGGACAAAGCCCTTGAAAGACAAAGTTGACCAAAACTGACACTGTACTTACAATCTTGCTACAAAAGAATCTCCAGGCCCAGATAGGTTCATTAATGAATTCAATCAAACAGTAAAGAATAACTAATACCACTTTTATTCAGACTTTTGATGAAATGTACAGAAAATGCATTTTTCAACAAATTTCATGAGGCCACATTTATTTTGATAATTTAAAGATATGACAACAAAAGACAGCTAACAACTAAATATCCTTCATGATTAGAGATAGAAAGCTCCTTAAAAATGTTATCAAATCAAAGCCTGCAATATATCAGAATAGGATGATACCACTTACTCAATTGGATTTATTCTAGCAATGAAGTGTTGGCTTACCATTCAAAAAATCAAGTCTTCTCTCGCCATTTATACTGAATATTGTACTGGACTTTGAGCCAATACAAGCAGGAAAGAAAAATAAATAAGTAAATAAATAAATATGTCTACAGATTGGTTCTATTAAGAAGACATTATTGCTTACAAAGATCATCCTAAAGAATCCACAAAAAACCCACTAGAACTTATAAAAGAATTTAGCAAGAAGCAGAACACTAAGTCAACAGACAAAAATTAATTGCACTTCTATATACTAGCAATAAATGGGAAATTAAATTTTAAAAGTTTCAGTAACAGAATGTGTTTTAGGCACAGATTTCATAAAATATTGACAAAATATATACTGAAAATGATGAAACATTGCAAAGAGACAACAACTCCTAAATAGAGTCATTATGCTCATGCATTAAAAGGCTTAGTATTGTCAATACGGCAATTCTCCCCAAACTGATATATAGATTTAATGCAATTCATCACATTCAATACCACAACAGTCTTTTTTGTAGAAATTAAAGTACTGATTTTAATTTTTATGAAAGCGCAGAAGACCCGGAATAGCCAAAACAATTAAAAAAAAGAATGTATTTTTTTTTAAACTTTAGTTGCAGGACTTATAAAAACTCATTTCAAGATTTATAATAAAGGTACAATGAGTGTTGATGTGTATTTGTATGTATCCCAGAGGACTAGTCTGATGTATATATTTGATATTCACCTCATTTAAAACATGGAAAGTGGCATTTACTGGCCAGGGAAGGAAAGATAAGTATTCAAAGCAAAAAGTATTCAAGTCAATGTAGGAAGAAAGTACATGAGCAATTAAATCATGAGTAACATTGCTTAATGATGGCAAAAGACCAAACAATAAACTTTAAAAATACATATGCTTTGAAATCATTGGTGACCTTTGTGTAAGCAGTTTCACTGTAGTGATGAAAGCTGAAACTAGGTTGAAGTGGGCTGAGCAATCAGTGGAGGTGGCGGTGAGTGAGAAAAAAATGACAAATGGAAATAAGTCAAGAATTTTATCTGGGAGGAAGAGGAGCGGAGTTAAGTTCATGGCTGGATGAGTCTGAGAGTTTGGATGATGCTTTTTCTTAATACATAGCAAACACCTGTTCCATTTGCTAAGTGCTAAGAAACTTCTAGGACAAGGCTCCTTTCCCCTTACCGTATTCTATAACCATTATCCATTTCATCATCATAGAGCACAACAAATATTTGGTAGGCACTGGCTGTCTCATATGAAACAATAACCTCCTTACTTTTCCCTGTTCAGCAGGAAAACATAAAAATTTTCCTTGCCCCTTGCACCCAACACCATATGAGCATAACTATGTTCAAACTCCGAGGAAGAGTTTCAGATTAAATTCCATGATTTCTTGACACACTTTTTGTTTACTTCGGTACTGCTCTGTTAGAATTAAGATTTGCATGCTAAATTCTTACCATGAGGACTATAATTTTATTCGTCCCTTCATTCATCCCTTAACACATTCTTGGCTTCATTCTCACTATGAATAGCTCTACTTTCAGAGTGTACAGATGGCCCTCTTGGATGACAACTGCAGTACCTAATCTTCTCACTATGCCTCCGGCCCTTTGTCCAACTCCAGATCTGTTATCTTGCAACATTGTGCTGTCACACAGTCTATGACTTCTTTGTAAAAAATGGTTTTCCCTCTGCTCTCTGGGACTTGATATAGGTTATTTCATTTTTTGCACTTCTATGGACCATTTTAATGTCCATATGAGTACAGAAAAAAACTTTAATCAGAAGTACAGGAAAAACAACCCTCTCATTACATTAACATATCAAATTGTGTGTTTAATCTTTCTTTGCTTTCCTGTGGTTTCAGCAGAATAACTTCCTAAAAAAAGAAAACGAAATAATTCTTCCATTAAAAAAAATTTAAAATATCCCATCAGTTTTGCTCTTTCTTCAAAAAAAAAAAACAAGGTTTATTGAGATATAATTCATATACTATAAACCTCACTGCTTTAAGGGGTTTAAATAAATGATTTTCAGAATATTCATAGAGTTGTGCAACTATCATCACATCACCCCTGTCTAATCTAGAACATTCTCATCACCCTCAAATGAGGCTCCAAATCCATTAGCAGTCATTTCTCATTTTTTGTTCTGCCAGCTTCTACCAAGGACAAATAATTTTGCCTCTATATATTTGCCTATTCTCAATATTTCATGCAAACACAATTATATAACATACGGCCTTTTGTGCCTGGCCTCTTTCACTTAGTATGTTTTCAAGATTCATCAATCTTGTAGCATATATCAGTGCTTCATGTCTTTTAATAGCTGAATAATATTTCTTTGCTTACATATAGCACCATTAGTTTATCCATTTATTCACTGATAACATTTGGATTGTTTCCACTTTTTGGCTACTATGAATTATGCTGTTATGAATATTCGTGTGTAACTTTTTGTGTAAACATGTCTGCAGTTCTCTGGGTATATAGCTAGAGATTGAATTGGTGGGTAATGTGGTAATTCTCTAAGATTTTGAGGAACTACCAAACTGTTTTCCAAAGCAGTTGCATCGTCTTGCATTCCCACCAGCAATGTAGGAGGATTCCAATTATTCCACGTCCTTACCAATAATGATTACTGCCTTTAAAAATAAAAAAAAAAAAAGTCGATGCTATTGAGTGTGAATAGGTGTCTCATAATGATTTTGATTAACATTTCTCTAATAACTAATGATGTTAAGCATCATCTTATGTGCTTACTGACCATTTGAATATATTCTTTGCAGAAGTGTTTATTCAAGTCTTTGCCTACTTGTAATTATTTTTTAAATTATTAATTCATAAGAATTTTTTATGTATTCTGGGTACAAATCCCTTAACACATATATGATTTGCAGATATTATATAGGCTTTCAAATTTTTTAATGGTGCAGTTTGAAGCACAAAAGTTTTTATTTTATCAATTCTAATGTATCTATGTTGTCATTTGTTGCTTGTGGTTTAGGTGTCATATTTAAGAACCTACTGCTTAAGCCAAGGTCATGATGATTTGCTTTTGTGTTTTCTTCTAAAAGATTAGCTCTTACATATAATTCTATAATTCATTTTGAGTTAAGTTTTGAATATGGTGTGAGGTGAGGTTCAACTCCATTCTTTTGCATTTGGATACATAGTTATCTTAACGCCATTTGTTGTGAGGACTATGATTTTTCCCATTGAACTGTGTTAAAAACCTTTGTCAATACTCAATTGATCATAAATATGAGAGTTTATTTGTGGGCTATGAATTCTATTCCATTGATTTATATGACTAGCTGTATGCAAGTACCATGCTGTCTTAATTACTGTGGCTTTTTATTAAGATTTGACATTCAGAGCTAAGTTTTCCAATTTGTTTTTTCTTTTTCAAGGTTACTTTTGCTATTCTCTGTCCCTTGCATTTCCACATTAATTTTAGGATCAGTTTGTCAATTTGTGCACAAAACATGAAAGCCATCTGGAATTTTAACAGGAATTGCTTTGAATTCATAGATTAATTTGGAGATTATTTCTACTTTAACAAGATTGAATCTTCTAATCCATGAACATGGAGTATCTTTTCATTTATTTAGTTCTTCTTTATTTCTTCAGTATTTTGTACTTGAAGGTGTACATGTTGTGTACAGATTGAATATTCCTTATCTGAAATTCTTGAGACCAAAAGTGTTTCAGATGTGGGATTTTTTTTTTTTTTTGATTTTGGATTATTTTCCCATACATAAGGTATCTTTTAGATGGGACTTAAGTCTAAACCCAAAACTTAATTATGTTTTAGAAACATTCAATACTCATAGTCTTAAAACAAATTTATCAAACATTTTTAATAATTTTGGGCATGAAACAAAGTTTTGGCTGACTTTAACATGACCTGTCACATGAGGTAGAAGGAGAATTTTCCACTTCTGGCATCATGTTAGCTCTCAAAAGTTTGGGATTTTAGAGCAGCTAGACTTAGGTTTTGGGTTTAGAGATGCTTAACCTGTACTACATATGATTCAAGGATTGTGCTGGTAAACTTCCTGAAACTGAATATGGTGATGTAGAACACGATGTTACAGATATGGACTATGTGATGGTTGAATGGAAATACTTCTGAACTGACTAGAGAAACTTGTATAACTGTAGCCTGCTCATTGAAGTTTCTAATAATTAGGTCTGTAAATGATATTCATGTATTGGATTTGAAAATATCAAAGGAGTATTATCTATTTTATTGATTTGATCAACATATTTATTTTTAATAATTCAGAGCTATTTCCTTTTGATGATTTTTGTTGCCTACATAGAGACTAGAACCACATCATTGAATAGATGTACCTTTTTAAATACAAAAATAGGGTGATTTTCTCCCTAGATCTTTGTTGCCTATGTTAGAATCCTCAGCAATAGAGTGAATTCATAATTTTCTTTATAGGGGATTATAACTGCTGCATGGAATCCATGTTTCTATAATTTCTGGACCTTCCCTAAATATACATGTTTATGTTAAAGCTTTTTTCTATTTTTTTTTTTTAAGACAAGAATCTTACTCTGCCATGCATGCTAGAATGCAGTGGTACAATCTTTGCTCACTGCAGCCTCCACCTCTTGGGTTCCAGTGATTCTAATGCCTGAGCTTCCTGAATAGCTGGAATTATAGTTGTGCACTGCACCACCATGCATGGTTCATTTTTGTATTTTTAGTAGAGACATGGCTTCGCCATGTTGACCATACTGGCCTTGATCTTCTGGCCTCATGTGATCCTCCCACCTCAGTCTCTCAAAGTGTTGAAATTCCAGGCATGACTCACCAAGCCTGGCTGAAGTCTCTTATTAAACTTGTTTTCTTAAATTTATTTCTAAGTATTTGGTTAATTTTATTGCTATTTAAATTATTTTTTGGTAATTTCATTTTGAATTTTTCTTTGCTCATGTATAAAAATAAAATGGATTTTTGTATATTAATATTTCATCTTGAAAACTAGCTGAACTCATTTATTTGTTCTAATATATTTTTTTGCAAAATCTTTAGAATTTTCTATATAAAATATCACCTAACATACATGTAGAAATAGTTTACCTCTTATTTTGCAATCTTGATGAATTTTATTTTTTATTACTATTAATATTATCTCTTGCCTGTTTGCCCTGCAGAGAATCAATTCTATTCAATATTGAATGAAAATGGTTATAGCAGACATACTTGTCTTGTTCCTGCTTTAGTAAGGAAATATTCAGTCTTTCACCATTAAGTATGATGTCAGCTATCAAGTTTTCATAGATGATCTTTGTCAAATTGAGGAAGTCCCCTTTATTCCCAGATGGTTGAGTGTTTTTATCATGAAAACGTATTGTATCTTTTTCAAGTGCTTTTACTGCATCTACTAAGGTGATGTGATTTTATAGCTTTATTTCATTAATATGCATTGATTGATTCTCATATGTTAAACCCACCTTCCAACGGCATGCTAATTCACAGTTGATTTATTGGGTATAATTCTTTTTATATATTGTTGGATTTGGTTTGAGAGCATTTTGTTGAATACTTTCGCATCTATATTTATAACTATATTAGTCTGTAGTTTTATTTTATTGTAATGTCTGTGGTTTTAATATCAGAAAAATTCTGCCTTCATAGAAGGAAATGAGAGTGTTTCTTCTTTTAGTAGTTTTTGGAAAAAGTTGTGAAGGAGTGGCATTAATTCTTGTTCAGATGTTGAGTGCAATTCAATGGTGAAGCCACTTGGGCTTCTCTCTGTGGGAAGTCTCCTGATTACTAATTTAATCTTTACTCAGATTTCCTAATTCTCTTTAAGTCAGGTTCAGTAGTTTCTGTCTTCTATGAAATTGTCCATTTCATCTAGGCTATTTGCTGGCATAAATTTTTTCATACTGTTCTCTTATCCTCTTCTTGTTTCTGTAATGACAGTAGTGATAGATAAGCAAAAGCAAATCAAATTGGGAAGATAATTTCTGTTGTTAGTGATTTTCGTTTTCTCTCTTTTTTCTAGATTAACTTAGGAAAAAGTATGTCATTTTCTCTGATCTTTTCAAAGTACCAACTTTCAGGATTATATATTTTTTCTTTTGTTTTTCTATGCCTCATTTATTCCCTGTCTAATCTTTATTATTTCTCTCCTACTATCTGCTTTGGCTTTGATTTTTTCTCATTTTTTTTTTTTTTTTTTTTTTTTTTTTTTTTTTTTTTGTTTTTTTTTTTTTTTTTTTTTTTTTTTTTTACAGTCTTTCCTCTGTTTTAATATAGATGCTTACAGCTATCAATTTCTCTCTGAGCACTTGTTTTGCTGTATTTCGTATGTGTATATATGCTGTTTTCATTTTCACTCACCCAAAAACATTTTCTAATTTCCTTTTTGATTTCCTTTTACCTATTGATTATTTAAAAGTATCATGTTTAATTTTCAAACAGTTGTGAATTTCAATAATTTTCTTTCTATAATTAATTTCTAATATAATTCCATCATGGTAGGAAAATCTATTTTGATTATTTTGTTTGTTTAAGCTGTATTGAGGCTTGCTTTAGGACATTTCTTATAACCTGGAGAAAGTTCTATGTGCACGTGGGATAAATATGCATTCTTCTGTTTTTGATGGAGTGTTCTATAAATATCTGTTAAGTCCAGTGGTTTCATAGTTTTGTTTAAATCTTTTATTTTCCTGTTAATATTCTGCCTGTGTTTTTTTTTTTTTTTTTTTTTTTTTTTNATCCATTACTGCTTGTGAGTATTACAGTTTTCAACTCTAATTGTCTAACTGCCTATTTGTCTCCCGAATTCTCCTAGTTTTTGCTTGGTGTATTTTGGGTTTCAGTTGTTAAAGGTATGTATGTTTACAACTTTTATATCTTCCAGATGGATAGACTCTGTCATCATTATGAAATGTCCTTCTCTATGTATAGTCATATTCTTTGTTAAAGTTTCTTTTGTCTAATTTTACTTAACCACATTAACTCCCTATTTGTGATTGTTTTAGTACATCTTCTTCTGTTATTTTACATTTAACCTATTTGTATATCTGAATACAAGGTATGTCTCTAATCAGTGTAAAGTTGGATCATGGGATTTTTTATTATTGGTTGGTTTTTATCTATTATGCCAATCTATGCCCTTTGAAGTATCTAATCCATTTACATTTACTTTAATTGTTAAGAAAATATAATTTATATCTGCCATTTTACTATGTGTGACATATATATTGTATCTCTTGTGTTTCTCTATTTCTTCACTACTGCTTTATTTGATGTTAAGTATTTTCTGTATACCATTTTAATTCTTTTGTTTCTTTACCTATATTTCTACATTTTTCAAAAAAATTATCTTCTTAGTGGTAACACTGGGGATTAAAATTAGCAACTTAATCTAAACAATGTGCTTAGATTATGCCAATATAATTTTAATAGTATAAAGCTAATTTGCTCCAATATAGCTCCATTTCCTCCTCCTTTTTGAATTACATCTGTATACACTGTAATCTGAATCTTCACGTTTTTATAACTATTATTTTATGCAGTTGTTCTTTACAACAGATAGCAGAAGATAAAAATGTTTATACTGTCTACTGTATTACCTATGTAGTTGCCTTTACTGGTGCTCCTTAATACTTTTGCATGGACTCGAGCTACCACCTTCCTGATTCTGCCCCTGCAATTGTAATTTGTTTGCTATTTTCTCACACTAGACTGATTTGTCATCATCAAACATTATTGATCTTAAGTTCTCTTAGAAGAGTGCTGAATAAAAAGCAGCAGAAAACTTTGTGATAAAAACTGGAAAGAGAAAGGTCTTTCAAAGGCCTTGAAAAGCTGAACTATAGCTTCAGACCAAAGTATCTATTACAGTCCATCCTCAGTACCTCACACCATACTGGAAACAGAGTATGTGCTTAATAAATAATTGTGAAATAAATTAACACAAGTTCACATGATGATTAAGATTTAGTGTTGAATTATATGAAGGATCTGAACTAGAAAAAAAAATTGACAGAAAAATGAAAGGGCCAAGCAAGCTAAGAATTAGTTCTTTTAAAAAATGAGCTTTAAAAAATAGTCTGTAGAATTTCTTGACTGAAATTCTACAGTCAAGAGTACTCTGGGTCAAATTGTAAAAACAAACAAAAAAACAATTTAACAAAGAGAGGGAAGGATTTAAGTAGTTGATTACAACAAAGCATTAGCCAATTTTTTTTTTTTTTTTTTTTTTTGAGACGGAGTTTCGCTCTTGTTACCCAGGCTGGAGTGCAATGGCGCGATCTCGGCTCACCGCAGCCTCCACCTCCTGGGTTCAAGCAATTCTTCTGCCTGAGCCTCCCAAGTAGCAGGGCCTACAGGCACATGCCACCATGCCCAGCTAATTTTTGTATTTTTAGTAGAGACGAGGTTTCACCTTGTTGACCAGGATGGTCTCCATCTCTTGACCTCGTGATCCACCCGCCTCGGCCTCCCAAAGTGCTGGGATTATAGGTGTGAGCCACCACGCCCAGCCTAGCCAATTCTTTTAATGAGGCTTAAACTTCTTGAGAAAGTCAGACAACGGCACACAATTTGCTCACTAATAATCTTACACTTACTAATTCAAAAGTACAATCTCTGTAATTTTAAGCAAATAGGACAAGCTCTTCATTTGATGGCTCATTTGATGTAGCTTATGGCACACATAACGCCTTACAACTTTGTTTATAGATATGGTACTAACAGTTGGAAATTGAGAGTTGCTCAAGCGGAATTCTACATAACTACCAATTTGGGATCAATTCACTTTATTGTGGCTGCTAAAGTGAGGGCAGCTGAACTTAGCATTTTCCATTTCAATCTGTTTTGTAAATGATTTTAGTTTCACAGCCCAAGCATTTTACTGCAAATCTTCCGAATCAGGTGGCTTGTACTAATCAGGATAATTCATGAAAAGAATGTGGATTATTTCTAAATCTGTAATGCAATTTATTTTTAAAATTTATTTTAGAGTTTGGGAAATTTCAAACTTAAGTTTAAATGGTGGAAAATTAATTTCTTTGGATCTTGGCATCACCTATTCATTTAACAAACTTTTAAAAATACTTTCTCTGATGGTACCATGTAAAGTTTATGGATATGATGGTAACAAGACAGACATATTACAATCTTTAAAGTTGTAAAGGTATCTCAATATGTAAATAAATGAATAAGAAATTATAATCATCTATTTTATACAATGCACACTAACTAGTAAAAATAAAGAAATAGGGGATAATCTTAACGCTGAAAATTCCCCAACAAAATCTCCATCCAAATCTAAAATATCTTTTCTCTTACATGTTCATTAAATGCTTTTTCCCCTTCAAGAAATTCTTCTAATTTTAATCTATTTCTACAAACTTTTATCTGAGTAACTGGTCAATAGATTTTCTATGTCCTCTTTTGTTGAAACTTTCCCAGCACTTTCTCTTATTCTACTCACTTTTTTCTTATGAAAAATGCTACTGATGTGTGCTGAGCAGGTGCTATTTCTAGGGATACAAAGAAGACAGTGAGACTATCTTTATATTAGTAGAGTAGAGAAGACAGACAAATAAGAAGCGCTATACTGGTATTTCAAAATGCATTAAAAAAATCACATACACCAATTCAACACACACATGTTATTTTAGAAACGTAAGTACAATTAGTTTAAAGGCCATTATTAAACAACATCTATTAAAATATTTTGTTTAATGAGCACTTTCTATATTTTCGGCACTTGAGTGAATTCATCTAAGCAAGCTTGTCCAATCCACCTTATTTTGTTGTTGTACTTCTATTTTGTTTTGTTTCAGGCTTTTATTAGCCTGAAGCCATGGTTTTTAGTTTCTGTCTCTGGCAATAAGCAAAAAGAGGGATGAGGAAAGGGCTTTTCTAGCCCAACAAGAAACAGAAACTAAGCACCCACAACTGTGTTCCCTCCCTTGGACACACCTGAATGCATGTTAACAAACCTATGAGGAAGATGCTATACAACCCCATTTTAAAGTGAATAAAGGGACTCACAGAAATTTAAGTCATTTATAAAATTCATGTAACTACTAAGTGGTGGAGTCAGGATTTAAATTCATTCAGTCTGCCCCTTGTGTTTTTGACTTCTCTATATCGTATCATTCCAGATTATTCATCCCCAGCTTGTAGGAAACTCCCCATTGCCCTGTGACCTGTCGTGTCTTTCTGTTAGAGAAGAATGCTTCCCCAATTCATGGTCAAGATCAGCCACGTGACTTGTTTTAGCCAATGAAAAGTGAGATGTAACACCTGCTGGTTCATAAAAGACACTAAGAGAAAATACACTTTTCTTCCAGTTTTCTTTTTCTCTCAGTCTCAGAATGGCATGTCCCAGAAGGTGCCATTTCTTTAGTTTAGGCTCTGGAATGAGAAAACACATGGAGCCCAGTGCCCCAGCCACCCCTCCCCACTGACCTGTAATATGAGTGAAACAGAACTGTTGTTGTAAACCACATTTTTTAATAGAAGAATAATCTAACTAAACTTGACAGATATAATAATAGGTATGGGTCCTAAAAAGAAGGAAACTGCATTAACAAACACCCTAAAATATAAGCACTGGATTCATAGGCAGGTGGAGAGCGCTGAGAAAACTGTCACCAACATCTAGAAAATCACCACTCATGTTTTATAGCGGTCCACAATTGTTTTTATAGTAAAAAAAATGATGGGAAACAAAATGTTAATAAATGTTGCTACTGGTTGCACTGATAAAGTCATAAAAAATGACTTCTTTGTAAAAGTAGAAGAAAGAGAAAATTTTGAAATTATAAGCCACATGGTATAGAAAAATACGAGTGTTGCTCATATCCAGTCAGTGAAAGATGATCTTCAAAAGTGCTTTGAATGACAAGGGTTGATTAAAAAAACAAACACACATCCTCCAAGACCAAATAAAGTGTTTGTGAAATATTTTTAATGAATTAAGATGACTCCAGTAAATCTTTTCAGTTGAGTAAAATGTGTCAGAGAAAACAGACTAATGCGACAGCTTTCCACAAGCCTGATTAAACTAATTATTGGCTGTAAGTTTAGAGAAGAAGAGAAATAGATCTAAAGAACTGTGGCATTTTAGGATACATTTTACAAAACTCGAGAGACTGAGCCATATCCTTTGTCTCTAGCTTAAAAAACACTAAATGTGTTTGTTGGTGATTTCCTTCTAATCATCAAGGTTTAACTTAAATGTTACTTTGCCTGAATTAGATACCCTTTTAGGACATCTTGCTCTGATTCTCTGTGCTTATATTTAAAGTAATGTTCACCCTGCATCTGACTATGTCCTTCCTCTAGAGTATGAATTACTCAATGGCAAAAAGTAGAATTTTTAGCTTTTTCATGAGACATGTATGTCAAAAGTTCATGATACATATTTGAAGAATGAATAACTAAGTGAACGAATACAAACATTCACTGATAGAGCAGACAGAATCATCTAACAAAGTATAGTAACCTAAAATCAGCATTGTATACAGTTTTAAAATTATGCATTCTGCCTGAGTCTTATAATCTTCTAAAAAAATAAGATCTTTCAAGTTGGAGATTTAACCCATATGTTCAAATCTATGAAATAAATCTGATTAAAAATATAACCTCTTAGACTTATAGTCTCAAACAACTCTAAAGGAATTTTTATTTGCTATTTCTCATAGAAAGCAAAATTAATGTTATTCCTAGACAAAAGTCAATTAATCACAGGCGTTAAATTTTGTTTAAAATGTAAAGTGCCAATCAGATTATAAAATACATTTCCTAAATATTAATCTAAAAATGCTCAGACATATTTCTATGTTTAGGTTATCATTATTTTAGAAGAACACACAATATAATACTTTTCTGAACATGTAATATTGGTTCAATGAATTCTTAAATTTTGTTTGTAAGTACATCCTAAAAAACACAGGTGAATTATTTGGAAGGAATAACAAATAACAAATTATGTGTGGAGGAACAACATATGCAAATTATTTGAAATTACATACCTGTCGACACCAGAGTTTACGAAATATTTGCAGATAAGCCAACACCATAAGACACAGTGGTGCCATGTATGTCACCAGAAAAAAACAGACATGGTACATCTTGGGATAAATTTCACCTGGGATGAAAGTCAAAACAACAAAACCTTACATTACAAGTGATGGACTTTTAAAAAAGATACATGTCAATGCTTTTCTTCAAAGTACATATTTACCTTTTATATGATTTCATTGTCATAGTATATATGCAAAGGAGAAAACAAATTCATATTTAACAACTTACCTTCACTCAGTATATGTGTATATTCTGAGTAAATGTATATACACCTACACTGAGTATACCAAATGTGAAGTCTTAATTTCACTTAATGTACTCAGAGAAATAACAATTAGCTATTTGTTAATTTCTGCTATAAAAAGTCAAGTGTTCAGTTATTAAAAGTCCTTTTATTTGACTTGATTACATCTGGCTTATTAACAAAATTAATTTGGATTGTTGTAAACTTTCATATACAAAATGGACATGACTCAATAAAAACCTAATAACTAATGATTTCATTAAAATGGGAAGAAAATATAAACAATTGATTCTTCCTCATTAGAATGTAAGTTCCCTGAGAAATGGGAGACTACTCCCAGTTGTATCTCCAAATACAAATGTGAAAAAAAATTTGAAAACTAAATACAACAGAAATTTGACAGTGATTCTTTTTGTGTACTTATTGGAACATATACAAAATTCCTCTTTAAGCATAGTATGTCTGTGAGTGTATGTGCTTTTATTAAAAATACATGCATGTACTTTTAATAAAATGAGAATTTTAAGGTTTTATAACACTAAACATAACATTAGTCCCTGAAATCCATTTTATCATTCTTATGCCTTTGTATCCTCCTACTTATGAGTGAGAACATATGTTGTTTGGTTTTCCATCCCTGAATTATGGATGGATTCCAAATCCATCCACGTTGCTGGGAATGCCATTATTTCTTTCCTTTTCGTGGCTGAGTAGTATTCCATGGTATATATATACCACATTTTCTTTATTCACTCATTGATTGATGAGCATTTGGGCGGGTTCCATATTTTTGCATTTGTGAGTTATGCTGCTGTAAATATGCTTGTGCAAGTATCTTTTTAGTATAATGACTTATTTTCCTCTGGGTAGATGCCCAGTAGTGAGATTGCTGGAACAAATGGTAGATCTATTTTTAATTCTTTAAGGAATCTCCACACTGTTTTCCATATTTTTTGTAGCAGCTTACATTCCCACCAGCAGTGTAAAAGTGTTCCCTTTCCACCACAACCATACCAACATCTATTATCATCATTATTTTTATTATGGCCATTCTTGTAAGACTATGGTGGTATTGGCTGAGCACGGTGGCTCACACCTATAATCCCAGCACTTTGAGAGGCTGAGGCAGGAGAATCCCTTGAACCTGGGAGGCAAAGGCTGCAGAGAGCTGAGATCGCGCCACTGCACTCAAGCCCAGGCAAGAGTGCAAGACTTTGTTTCAAAACAGAAAAAAAAAAAAAAAAGAAGAAGGTGGTATTGCATTGTGGTTTTGATTTGCCCTTCCCTGATTATTAGCAATATTGGGCATCTTCATTTTATTTCTTGGCCATCTGTATATCTTCCTTTGAGAATTGTCTATTCATATTCTTAGCCAACTTTTTGTTGAGCTTGTTTGCATTTTTCTTCCTGATCTGAGTTTCCTATAGATTTTAGAAGATATTTTTGTACTAGTATTGGAATATATCACAATGGTCTATCTACTTTTACTGCAAGTAAAAGAGGAAACAATATATCCTGCATAGATTCCATAGATGTTAAATGTAATAACTCATTATAATTCTAAGTGAATGCTAACACAATAGTCTGTTTTGTTTGTCTTCTAAAAATTATACACGTTGACTTTTTCTATTGGCAAGGGGATTGTTCCCATACTGTTACTGAGGAATAATACCGGTACCTCTATGCATCTTATTCTTTTCATTACTTCAGAATGAGGATGTAGAAGCATAAAAGCTTGGTTATGTGATCAAATTTGTGATAAGGGCAGTTTATAGTCAGGATTAATCAATAATAATAAGTAAAGTGTTTGCCATAATTATAGATAATATTTATTGAGCAATCATGCATTTGATTCTTGCTGAATATATTTTAACATATTTAGGAGTTTAATATCCCTCAGCCTTGTCTTTCAGATGCAGTTGAGTTTGAGTCTAATGTTCTCCATATTCATCCCTTTTTTTTTTTTTTTTTTTGACAGAATGAGACTCTGTCTCCTAGGCTGGAGTGCAATGGTGCCATCTCGGCTCACTGCAACTTCAGCCTCCTGGGGTTTAAGCGATTTTCCTGCCTCAGTCACCTGAGTAGCTGGAATTACAGGTGCATCCTACCACACCCATCTAATTTTTGTATTTTTCGTAGAGTCGGGGTTTCACCATGTTAGTCAAGCTGGTCTCGAACTCCTAACCTCGTGATCTACCTGCTTCAGGCTCCCAAAGTGCTTGGAACCCAGGCGTGATCCACCAGTATTCATCCTTCTAAATCCATATTCTCTTGGTTTAAATGTCTTTCTGCCCTGCAATATTCAGCAGGGACAGCAGCTGGGACTACAGGTGCACACCACCATGACTGGCTAATTTTTGTATTTTTGGCTCCTAGGTCTAAGAGACCAATTTGAATTGTCATTTTTAGCATCTCTCTGGCCCAGGTAGCATTCACCTACCTCATCAGTTTCTAACTTTCTTTCAAGTTGATCCTGTAAAACAGGCCAGTTACATAAAAAGCAATAAAATTCAAGCATTCTGACTGGAGGAATAACAAACAGTCTTTCCCTTTGAAGTGCCACAGCCTACACAGCATTTGGTGGGCCAATTTCAAAGGAATCTGAAAGTGACCTCAGCACTTTCAGGCAACTAACAGGCTTTGAACTTTTATTTGTTTTGAAGAAGTATCACGTGAGCTTTCCGCATTAAAAAATCTATGTAACTTTGAAACTTACGTACATGTGAAGCCCTGATGTCTGCATAGAGGAAACTAGATTTGATAGTCAACTTTTTTTCAACTGCAGCTATGGACAGCATCACTGCGATAACAGGCGTTTTGAATAGATGGTAGCAAACGCTCCTTATGTGTTTGGTATATTTATGAATAATTAGACAAACATGTAATTGAACTGCTAAATGCATATTATGATAATGAACACTGATATGGAAAAAAGTTGATCAAGCAAAATTATCCTTCCAGGGTATGATAGATTGTTTTAATAAGGAGATTATAATAGATAATTGGGGAAACATGATAGTCTTAAATTCCTCATTTCACATTTAGAGTCTAAGCTGATTAAAAACCCAGAAATGCCATTGAAATTTTAAGTTATGTATGATGAAAATATCTTTGAAGTCTTTCTGCACTTGATAAGCAATGTCTTCAATGTGTTCAAGACATTTGTATATGACCTAGAATAAAGCTACACAAAATTTGTTTCACAAAAGCACTACTTTAATATAAAAAACAGTATATTAAATGTTGATAACTATTAAAAATTACTGTTTTTACTCAACTGATGAATAGGCACAATCTAAATAAATATTTTGTATATATGAAACTAACTAATAAAGAACAAATGTGGATCTTTAGTCTTTGAAATCAGAGATTAAAGAGTCGTATCACATATTTGACAGGTAAAACTTAATTTCTCTCAGATGAGTTAGGGTCCATTATTCAAACAGCATGTTACCTTAATTATCTAAAAACTACAAACATTTCTCTTTCATGGTACACTTGTCAGGAATTGAATGAACAAATAAATTAAATATAATTTCCCAATATTCAATTTGGACTGTCTTTTTAAAGTTTAGGGGTTCATTAAGTTTACCTGAACCTTTAATGTATTTTACTACTTCCTCTCTAATAAATGTGTTTAATAAATGTTCCCACTAGTACACATGTATACATATTTATATGCTTTCAAACCTTAAATAGGCCAGATGCCATAAATACTATGACTAAAAAAGGGGCTCCAATTTTTTTAGCCCACCAAAGAACAATTTGTCATTAAGATTCAAAAAAAGAGATATTACCAATCTCCAGTGACCAGAACAATGTTTGACTAACAGTACATAGCACATACTAATTAAACACTGGATGAATGAATAGTGAAGCAATTATAACTTTGAAGGTATAAAACGAGTTTTTGGTTTGTATGTATGTATGTATGTATTTTTGAGACAGAATCTCACTCTGTCACCCAGGCTGGAGTGCAGCGACGTGATCTCGGCTCAATGCAACCTCTGTCTCCTGGGTTCAAGCAATTCTCCTATCTCCCTTTCCCAAGTAGCAGGGACTACAGGCACATACCACCGCACCTGGCTAATTTTGTATTTTTAGTAGAGACAAGTTTTCACCATGTTAGTCAGACTGGTCTTGAACTCCTTATCTCAGGTGATCTGCCTGCCTAGTCCTCCCAAAGTGCTGTGATTACAGGCATAAGCCATCCCGCCTGGCCAAGAGTTTCTTTCTATAGGATCTTTTCTGTAGAACTATGAATTTACAAACCAAGTAATAAAGAAATTGTGGGTTAATTCTGGAACAATTTAAAAATTGTACAAGTATGAAACGATATGACTGAGGCAAACAGTGAACATCCAAATGTATACTTTTAAAATTATTAAAATAAGTATTAAGATTCTTTATATGTTCTTGAGTGTTGTGTGTGTCTGCCAGAAATCATGGCTTATGGTTCTTTTTATGAAGAAGTAATAGGCAATAATGAATATAATTAGTTTTAGAAATCATTTATCCATACATAATTACATATTTATGGTAAATTTTTTAGTTAGATAGAGTTCTCAATTATTTTGCACCATATGTAAAATAGCATTTACAGAACTTTTCCAAAAGTTATTTGATAGATATGTATCAACTGAGCAAATTGTTTTCTGAATTTTTTTCCACTGTAGTATTGGTTGTAGGATATTTGTGATATTACTCTCTATTTTATAACTACATTTTTGATTTAACTTAGAATAAACATAAGAAACACAGATCATGAATTAATCTCAAATAATAGAAGATATTTTACAATAGATTTTTAAATTAGGCTAAATGCCAGTTGGCCTTGAAATATGTTTGAATTTACAGAGCTGACACTGTAAAATATACTTTCCTATGGTGTGTTTAAGTTGTGAAAATCATGTATATGCCAAGGTTTAACATTATAATTTGAACATGGACTTATAAATAGTTTACATGAACAATCATTTTACATGCTATGTAAAAATCATCATAATAAATGTCTAATAAAAAAATAAAAATGTTCCTTGAATTATTTTATGTTTTTCTTAAAAACATGAGGTTTTTAGCAATTTCATTTAATATTTGAGAAATTAATTGTATAGCTTTTATTAAGTTGGATTTTGCGGATCATCAATTCAATCCAATACTTAATTTTAGCCTTTATACACATTTAATTATGGGCTATTATAAAATCATCTTCAAATAGTTTTCTTAAATAACTTCTGAAGGCCAGGTTTAGAATTTTATATAGTCAGACAATTGTTTTCTTTTTTAATGAAAATCTCCTTGCTAGAGTTAGGTAATAAAATACAAGTGTAGAAATGAGTTTTATGTATTTATATTTATCACGCAGAGGTAATTTAAAAATCATACTTCTATTTACTTAATCATAATAACTGAACAGGATTCCATGGCATTGAGATCTTTTTGTTAATGGAGGTTACCATTACTTGATTATTCATGACAACATTAAAACAGAAAAGTTTATAAAAGCAGAAACTAATTGCCAGAATACTTTAGAGAAAATACTGCTGACATATACTGAAAAATATTTGTGTATTTATCTAATTGCAATCTCTATAACTTAAAGAATTCCAACTTAAGAGCTGGAAGCTTCAGATTTAAATGTCCATATTTGCTTCACAACCTTGAAAAAATAATATAATCTCTCTAGGACTAAATTTACTATTGAATTTAAAACAAGATTCTGAGAAAGACCTTTTTAGGCTTTTTAAATATAAGTCAGTGTAAAAGAATAGTGTAAGAGACATGTCACAGTCAGTCCTCAACCCATCTTCTTTCCAAACTCAATTATTTAGACTACCTGCCCCTATGTTCCAGAAACTACAAGTTCTGACTCACTTTCTTTCTTCTTCGTAATGTAGTACCCATGATGTGGGTTTTCTTGCTTTCTGGACATCCTTTTCCCTCTTCCAGTCTGGAGAATTCCTGCTTATCTTTAATGTTTTGCTGAAATGTTAGCAGCTCCTCTGTAAGCTTTTGTTCAAATGGACAAAGTTGAGTTTGTTCTTTCATTTCTGTTCCCAGTACTTTGTATATAACTATGTAAAAATTCTGATTACCCTATAAAAATTTGTTTATTGGCCTTTGAGCCTTACTATATAGAGTGTACTCCCTTAAGCAGAGTCTGTTTCTCTCTAGGTGGGCACAATGCCTGACATATACTAAGTTCTCAAAGTGCTGTTTAAGCATTAATAAATAGTGCATAGGACACTTAATAAATATTCCTACCATTTTTGAAATTTCCATTTATTTTGTTTTTGTTGGCACTATTAATTGGGAAAAACTGAACATGATCCAGAGGAAAAACAAAACAAAACAAACAAACAAACAAAAAAAAAAACATGCAATGTTAAAAAGGAAAAGTAAATCCTAATAAAAGAGAAAGATTTGATATTTGGGGTAATAGATAAAACAAACTGTAAAATATTAGTTATTATAGGTCTTACAACAGTGTATAAAATAATCCCAGCCTCTCTTAAATATTATCTTGCTGTAGAACTATCTTGTAGTGTATGCCTAATTCATCAGTGATGATTGACTTTTTTCCTTTCGGTGTTCTAGTACAAACACCAAGGTAGGAAGTAATAAAAATTCAAAAATTATAATATTTAAGAATATTACCCATAATTAATCCCCGGTGTGCACTGCGTGTTTTGATACATCTTTCTAATAAACAAATTATTTTCTAATGTATGAATTCCCTAAATATGAGCCATTTTAGTATACTTACACAGAAGAGGTCAGATTGTTTTTTTCAGATTTCACGTGATATATTGAAATTAGTGCATGCTATGCTAAAATGCAGGGTTATTTTATTTTCTGTCATTCTCTCCTGTGCCCAGATTTGTGCTAGCATCAGGTATTGATAGAAGTGTTCTCACGGTTTCACAAAAACATTAGACTGGCTCTAAGAATTTTGAACCAAAGAAACATAAAACCTTTAAACCTGATTGTATAAATTTCACATCACACACATCAGATGAGAAATCAGATTGATTCATAGTTACTATAATTCTTTTCTTTTTTTGAGATGAGTCTTGCTCTGTAGCCCAAGCTGGAGTGCAGTGGCAGTGTGATCTCAGCTCACTGCAACCTCTGCCTCCCTGGTCCCTATTCAAGCAATTCTCCTGCCTTAGCCTCCAGAGTAGCTGGGATTACAGGCAGGTGCCACCATGCCCAGCTGATTTTTATATTTTTAGTAGAGATGGGCTTTCACCATGTTGGCCAGACTGGTCTTGAAATCCTGACCTTGTGATCCACCTGCCTCAGCCTCCCAAAGTGCAGGTATTATAGGTATGAGCCACCACGCCTGGCCCTCGTAATTCTTAAATTGGGTAATAATTATCCTAGTAACAAAACTCACCAACTGAATGTATTATGAATAGAGAAAACAAATTTGGATAATTTGACTTAGAGAAACTGAATATGACCAGAATATGACTCTGGTCATATTCTCAGGACCATGTGAACCAGGCCATGGTCTTAAAATGAAAAAATCCAGTTACATATGAAGCCCATTAGGGACCCTGACACTTTAGACAATACAGGGTTGCACCATCTTATAAAACTTGGATCATTCCAGAATATAATTGGATTTGTATTCCGTATTGCTCTTTGTTTTGAGGCGTTTAAGAAAAACTAAAATAACCAAATCTGCATTGTAGAATAATCTCCTTTCATTTCCTATCTGAAAGATATGAAAATGAGAAAACAGTAGGTAACATTTCCAAAGGATTCAGACAGGTAGAGTTATTCTGTGAAACTGTTTTGAAATTCAAGTTGGTTTTGATGCTCTTGCAAAACTGTATTCACAAATGCTAATAAGATATATAAGCCTAGCTTTACAATGGCTATGCTAATCCAATTTTCAATTTGCTGCTATAGTATAAATGCCAGTTCATGCGCCATATGGTACTTACCACCCCAGCGCTCATCACACACTGTAAAGAGGGTGGTTTTATTGGCCAAGGCTGGGAGCATGGTGCTGCACTCCATAACAACAGCCTGAGGAATCATTATAATGCAGGATACAACCCAGATGATGACAATGCTGTTACGCGCCCGCTTTGCTGTGCTCTTAAACATCAAAGGGTGACAGATTGCATACCACCGATCCAAGGCGATACAGCTCAGTGTGAGGACAGACACAGACACCGACACAGTCTAGGGAAGAGAAACATCATAGTAATAGAGAAGCACCAGCTGTTAAAAGAATTACTCTTAATATATTTACTAAACAAGAAAGGTGGTCACAATATATAAGCAAATTCAAAGTTGCCAAAAAAATCCATACAAGTGCTTTCTACTTAAAAAGAAATCATGTCAAAAAGAAAAATGAAATATTAGAAATATACTTTTAAATGCATATTTATTGTTAAACATGAAAAGGTATGATGAAAACTTTATAATTTTTTAAAAATTCCAAATGGCTTAGTTTATAATATGGCATTCTTTAAATAATGGCTGTAATTATTTTGCCCTGTAACTTTTCCACTGATTGGAAGAAACCATACACTCACACAGAAGAAAATAAAACACATACGTTTATTCCAAACTGGAAAAGCCTCACTTATAAAGAATAACGTCTTTCTTTTAAATTATCATATAGAAATTTGATTGAAATTATATTTAATTAACTTTTAAATTATGGGTAGCTTATTTCATATTTTCCAATAATAAGGGCTATTTGTACATTCGTGTATTAGGAAAGTTATGAGTCATGTTAAAAGAGAACTCTGTATGTGGATCTCCTTACTACAGTTTGCTCACTGCTAGCCTAGGCGATGTGACTCCAAAAGCTGGATAGGTTCACCCAGTCAAAACTTTTAAGTAATTTTTATAAAATTATTACAAAATTATTTATGAAATTTTTATATAATTAACAATGCCACAAATGATTCTTTAACTTGGCACTTTAAGGAAATAACAAAGAAACATGTTTAAAATGCCTATATACACATGATTATTTGATGTAATTATGTTTAATGTGCTCTTTTATACTGGATGATATATTGATTCTGATATCACTCTCAGAATCTCTCTATAAAAAGACTTTTAATTGCCTTTACATTTTATTACAGATTGCTATTTATTTTCTTTGCAGCATGTATAAGGTAGTAGACCATTCTGCCTAATTTGCTTATTTATTGTGTTTTCTCTATTGGAACAAAGTTGTATGGTAGAAGGGACTGCTTTTGTTTTGTACTTGTATTTGTCCCCAGTATCTGATATGGCATTTGATGTGTATTATGCATTTAAGAAATATTTCATTTTCAACTTCTATTTTAATTTCGGGGGTACATGTGCATGTTTGTGACATAGGTAAATGTCTGTTATGGAGGTTTGTTGTACAGATTATTTCATCTCCCAGGTATTAAGCCAAGCATCCATTGGTTATGTTTCCTGTTCCTCTCCCTCCTCCATCCTCTACTCTCTGAAAGGCCCCAGTGTGTGTTGTTGCTCTCTATGTGTCCATGTGTTCTCATCATTTCCCACTTACAAATGAGAACATGTGATTTTTGGTTTACTGTTCTTCCATTAGTTTGCTAAGGATAACAGTGGCTCCATTCATGTTGCTGCAAAGGCTACGACCTCATTCTTTTTTATGGCTGCATAGTATCCCATGGTGTATATGTACCACATTATCTTTATCCAGTCTATTATTGATGGGCATTTAGGCTGATTCCATGTCTTTGTTATTGTGAACAGTGCTGCAATGAACTTATACTTGCATGTGTCTTTAAAACAAATATTTGTTAATCCATTAATACAGTGGTGAGCCTTAGCTGAAGACAGTAGATGTGGTCCACTCATATTCCTCTATTTTTCTGTCCTGGTTATAATGATCTCATAATATGTAGAAAGGGTAAATATTTCTGTCTTTTACCTGAGGGCCTTTCTTGTTGATATGTTGATTAAAGGTACAAATGAGTAGAAGAGATCTAAGAGCCTGGGCAACAGTGAAGAAACTCTGTGGGCTAAGTGTCAGGATGACCAACCTATTCTCTCTCTTTGATCAGCTAGCTGCACACTATTGAGTTGCTCACTTTACACCTTTGGGCCTTGTGTGTGTGTGTGTGTGTGTGTGTGTGTGTTATGTGTTACATGTGTATGTTTGTGTGTGTGTGTGTGTGTGTCTGCTAAATGAAGGTAATCAACAGGATAAGATTCTTACCAACTCTGATTCTTTTGTTTCTCTATGGGAGAGGCCTCAGAGTATAGTTGGAATGAAGTCTGCAACCAGGTTTTCTGGGCATAAATCTCATCTGACTTGCTGAGCATTCTTGGGCAGGTTACTTAACCTCTCTATTCCTCAGTTTTCTCATCTGTAAAATGTGGATGATTAATAGTACCTAACCATGGAATTGTATGGACAGTTAGTTGAGATGTAAAGTGTCTACTCCAGGGCTGGCATATAAGTGGTGCTTGTTTGCTATTATTTATGATTATAATAACAATGATAATGATTATCATTCTTGAGCCTGAAATTCTATATTTTAACTGGAACAGATTGCTTTTCAGAGGAGAATATTCATAGGAATTACAGGTAAAAGCCTAACCTTTGCTAAATTCTTGGTGACTAATTTCATTTTAAGTGTAATTTTAAAGGGCTGGACTCTATGAGAATGGACTTAGGTTGATTGGTGACTCCTGAAAATTTGTTAGTGCTACTTTAGAGTACCTTCAACTCTCTTTCTCAAACCAATCTCACCTTATTATATACAACCTCCATTCCTTCTTAGCAAATAAGCTAGGCACCTAGGGCCTCTCAATACCATTGCTAACCTGGGAATAGAACTATGGTTGTGTAGATTTGCACAGTCGCCTCTTCATAGCTTCTGGGTCAGAGAGATATTTATCCTCTCTGGCAATTAGAACTAGAAAGTATTCATCAAGGCTTAGTGATTTATAATCTATTAATCTAACCAACATGGATAAATGGATAGATGTAGCATGCTTCTAAGATTAATGTCATTTCTAGTATTTCCTAATGCCATTAGATTATTTAGATAATAATAATCACTTTTAAATAAAGTGATTATTATTAGATAATATTATCTAATATTATTATTAGATATATAATAATATTATCTAATAATATTATCTAATAATCACTTTATTTAAAAGTGATTATTATCTAAATTTAATAAAATAATTAAATAATTAAATAATTAAATAAATTATTTAAATAATCAGTTTACTTAAAAGACTGGCATCCAGTGCTAACTGTGACCCAGGGAGCAGTGCCCATTGTCACAAAGCAAAGAGGGGAATATATGCTAGTGTGATTAATTGAATGGTAGAATGAACCAATCCACTGAATGAACCCTTGACAATCAGTGAGTTAATATTCATTGCTTGAAGTACGATATTTTCTTGTGCATTTTACAAATTAATATACAATTATGTGCAATTTATAAGATTTTCTTGGAGGTGATGTAAAATTGCATTTTATCATAAGCAATTATAACTGAAAGTTTTGTTACTGCTTTTAACTTCTAAGAGTATACTTCTGGGTGTCTCTTCATGTGGATTCTGGTAATAGCTCAAGTCAGTGGAATAGTAAGTCATTCGAGAAATGAATCTAGCGTGGGTTATGAATGTTGAAGTGGAGTGAGAGGGAACTTTCTTCTGCCTTCAGGTATTTGGCCTGTAACCTATACTATGGGCACCTTTTGCACAGGGTAATGTTTGGGGATTATTTTTGTAGAGAAGTTCACTTTTTTATACTAGCAAATAGATATGTTAAAGGGATCTTAAAGATTCACTATAAGGAAAAATGGAAATTTTACCAAATCACAGATTTGGATGGTAAGCACTAATAGACAGAAAGGTTGCAAAGTGTGACTGAGAGAAAGGGAGCTTGTCTGACCACCCACTGCTCACCTCCCACATCTCACTTGGCTTCTTTTTTTTATGGCATTTTCTGTGTACAGCCTCTTCTGCAGTTAAAAAAAAAAAAAAAAAACTTCTCTGAGAAACTAACCAATGCTGTTGTCATTGTTGGAAGAGAAGTAAAATAGATGATAATTATTTGGCAAATAGCCTAATATATATTAATGATCTCAGAGTTAGACAATTATTAAAGATACAAAAGAGTCATTTTAATTATTCAGCTAAGCTTTATAACATTTGTGAGATTTTTAAGTTTTTTGTGCATATGCCAATGTGTTACAGTATATCGCTCATAAATCTAAAGGCTGTATTATATTTAGAAGAAAAAAAACATACACACTATAGCAAATTAGTAAATGCCCAAATAATCTAAAATGCAACCAAATAACCTTAAAATGTGGTTAGGCATTATGTAACATGTTTTTAAATATTCAATAAGTCATAAATATCATATCAGAAATATAAGTCATTAGTTTCAGAATGTCACAACTAGGGAGAAAAACTGCTCAGAGTTGTATGTTTATCGCCCATTGGAACTTTTCATTGCATTTGGGAAACTTCTACGAAAAATGGGGCAATAAATGTCAAGAATTTGGAGATACTAGTTTTATCCATGCACCAATCTCTTTGTGCATTTGCACCTTTCTGTCAAGAAGTAACATTGGAGGGAGTAACGAATAGATCTATGGACCTAATCTTTTTCATCATGTGGTTACTCTGTAGTTGTTTTCCTTGCTCTACAGAGAAGAGGGTGAGCTCAGGAATTGATTAGATTGGACACTGTGTGCAGAGAGGCAGATGGAATCCTTCCAGAGATGATGATATTACTTGGAATGTAGGAACCGTTAAGCAGTTCTGCTGTGTGAAAGAGGACTGTCAGTGATTTTAAGAGATACCCATGCCCTCCATTACTTACTGGTACACTGCTTCCATTCTGTCCTCTAGTGCAAATACTCACAGGAAACTCTGAGATGCCTGCTCTGCAAAAAGCTATCACTGTGCATTTGCACGTGACTGCACCTGCCACTGGGTGCTGCACCTCTCCCTTATCAGTTCACTTCCCATCAGGGATTCTCTCATGTTCACAGTCAATTAAACATGAAATGTTCCCAGGCAATTAAACATTCTGGGCAAATGCAGCTACCCCAAAACTTAAGAGAATCCTCAAGATATTATCCTGTGTATTTATTGAAACCAAGAGTAGTAAAAGGTTTTCTGGAAGTACCGCAGAAATAACGAAATATTAGAATTCTCTGAAATGTATTATTTTCCCAGTGCCTCTATGCAAAATGCCACCAGAGCCTTCATTTCTTCTATCCTCATAGAAAAAAAAAATAGTAAGAACTTTTATTCATGTATTATTGTCCTCATGCAAAAAAAAAAAAAAAAGTGCTACTGTTCATTTTATAATCCTGTAGTGATTTTTTAGCAGGCTGACCCAAACTAACTTTATAATTAAACATAATATATGTATGGAGCTTATAACTTCTACAGTATTTTCCACTTGCTATTCTATAAACGATGTTTGACCTTCAACAATGATCGCTTCTTTTTATAAGAGGTAATCGAGGAACTATTGAACTAAATATCCCTTTGCAACATTTCATTCTAAAAGCCTAATCAGTATAATGTCTAGTAACAGGTTATTTGTGCCCCACCTAAATTTTTGTTACTGTAAGCCTATTTTCTGTTTCCTTAAAATATTATAATCACCATCTGAGAGACTGCATGAAGTAAAAACTGAGGGTACAAGAAGGCTATAGGAAGACAAGTAGACAGTGGTCACCATTTCACTCGCTGTCCAATTTCTAAGGAAAGTCCATCCTTTAGGATGGATGTATGAATGTGAGCATTATCTTATAAATCTTTTGTTTCAAAAACTTTAGAGCTATAACAATAATCAGAACACTAATCTCTGAAATTATTTGTACTTAATTACTGATAAGGCAATTAAATAGAAAAAAGTTATTTTCACTCTTAAAGAAAGGAAAACATCTACTAATGATGATTCTGATGCTAATAATTGAGGTTTGTTGGGAACATACCATTTTTATAAGATCATCATCTTCCAAAGGGTGATCACTATGCCAAGTTATTTATATTAATTATCTAAGTAAATGGTCACAACAACCATATGAGATAGATCTCATTAAAATTATTATTCTTTAAGTGAATCACAACTATATGGCATGATAGCATACAAGTGGTGAATGGCAGAATGGAGATTCCAATTCTGGTAGTTTGAATTAGAATCTACACTGAAGCCTGTTCATGGCACTGATTTGACCAAGTAGGTCTTAATTTTTCAGTATAAAATAAAATCACTTGCAAAAACAAATATCCTCAATGATTTGGACTGGCAGATCATTAGTTGGTTCAAAAGAAAGATCAATAATTGGGTTGGGGAGATCATTAATTGGTTCAAGTTTCTTCTTTAACAATAGGGAAATTAGGAACCGAAAAAGTAAAATGTTTGTGCAGCATCTAATGATGATTTGGCAATTTGTTGCTTTATCTTTATCTGGAATTTAACTCGTTTCCCCAAATATTCCCAAGTATTCTTTTCCTTCAGTTTGCCAATGCCTTAGGCAAATATATTTCTCAACTCACTAGTTAATGTACCATAAGGGCCATGGCTATGACTAAACATTTAGTAGCTTCAAAAAAGCATGAAAAATAATTACCTGTAGATAAGGAATCACTTTGCAAAGGGACTGTCCAAAAAACCAGGTCTCAGTGATATCCACGACCAGTGTGGCTGGAAGGCAGGTGATGGTCACGAGCACATCAGCCAGAGAGAGATTGACTATGAAGTAGTTGGTTACTGTCCTCATGTGGTGGTTCTTCCACACTGCCACACAAACTAATTTGAAAAGAAAAAGGAACAGTCACTCAACAAAGTAAATAGGTATTGATGAGGAAACACTGTCAAGCTAATTAACATTTCTATAAAGTCCACAAATATGTATTTAAAAGGAAAAATAACTGAAGGCTGTGCTTTGTTTTCATTGAATCGGTCAATCTGTGTGAATGCCAAATACATGCTTAAAATCAGTTCACTTACCTTGCATGACATTTCTCAATAAATCACAAGACTGTATTTATTTTCGCTTGATTTTGAATTGCAAGTGCCAGAAGTCTTTAAATGGTCTTTAATTCATCTTTCTATTCCCTCAGTACTCTATATGTAGTAGCATCTCAAGAAATGGTTGCAGAGTTGAGATAAATTAGGAGCTAGCAATGTTCACCGAACTGTAGTGTTTGCCTTATCCATGACCTTGGCCCATGTCTACTCCTAAACCCTGCATTTGGAACTTTTAACAAATAGTTTTTTATTCACGGTAAAACTCAATGATTATTCAGCTACTACCACTGCCAAATACTGAGCTAGATGGTTCATATACCTACATTGTTTAATGCTGACAACAATCTTAAGGGACAATGATATTACCCACATTTTATAAAAGAGGAAGCTGAAGTCGGGCATGGTGGTTCACACCTGTAATCCCAGGACTTTGGGAGGCCAAGGCAGGTGGATCACGAGGTCAAGAGATCGAGACCATCCTGGCCAACATGGTGAAACCCCTTCTCTACTAAAAAAAAAAAAATGCAAAAATTAGCTGAGCACGGTGGTGTGTGCCTGTAGTCCCAGCTACTCGGGAGGTTGAGGCAGAAGAATATCTTGAACCAGGGAGGAGGAGGTTGCAGTGAGCTGAGATTGTGCCACTGCACTCCAGCCTGGTGACAGAAGACAGAGTGAGACTCCCTTTCAAAAAAATAAAAAGGAAGCTGAGACACAGGAAACTTGTCTGAAGACATATAAGTTCACAAAATATAAAACTACAGCTATAACTTGGCTTTAGCTCCAACACTTGTGGTCTTTTCACCACATGGGTTGCCTTCTTTGGTGAAAATGAGAGTGCTGTAAAAAAAAGCACATATAAGCTCCAGACACTCAATTTTGTCTCCCTTAGGAAACAAAAAAATAATTTTTTTTTGTCTCCCTTAGAAGACAAAAAATTTTATCACCCTTAGGACCTCTAAACAACACCCTGCAATCAAACAGACTTTGCAATACTTTCATAGCCAGCCTCCCTCATAGCCTTGTAGTATATCCACAGTTCAAAACTTGTGCTGTCTCATTGAGTTGCTCTTTGCTGAGAGAACATCCAGTTTGTCCATTCTTTGTCCTCGGTCTGATGTATATAAAAGTTACATAATCACTGGCTCTGGAATGATGTAGGTGTACACACTGACCTCACATCTATTCATGGTTTTGCTTCACTGAAAGTTACTGAATTTGTGTGGGGCATCACAAACCTATCAGAGCTGTCACTCATGTACCCAAATAATGCAGGTATTAGTATCTTTATATAGCGAATAAACAAAACTTCATTTTGTTAAATTTAAATCAATGAATGAGTATTTCTTTTGATAATTATGTAACATTTTTTAATAGTTTCATAAGCTGGAAGATGTTCTTACTAGTTCCTGAAGCTGAAATTGGTTGTCAGCTACTAACAGACGTCAATTTAACAAAATACCATGATTTTGGAGGATTTAATTTTGAAAACTTTACATCATCCTCTAATTCTTGCATGGTGACATCCAAAAACTCAGGTGAACATTAATCAAGGTAACTGCAGTCTTTATTATTTGAAAATGATGCCATTGAGTGATTCATTTTCTATAAACACTTGAAACAGACACACACACACACACACACACACACACACACACACACACACTCACACATGCACAAACCCATCCTAGTAGTTGACAAACACACTATTACAGTTTGTTAGGAGAAAATTGGCAAAAATGTTGTATTTCTGGTACTTGGTCAACAAATTGTCCAAATAGTACAATCTCACATCTAGAAAAATGTACAGGACTTTTAGAAAAAAATGCAATTATTTCTAAACTTTCAACTCTGTATTTTGGACATGAGGAATGGTACTGGCGGGAAGACTTAATCCATTGTATCCAGGAAACATTAGATCAAGTATACGTTCAAAATCACTTTAGTCATTACTATGTGCTGTGCCTTGTTCTAAGAGTTTTAAATTATCAACTAATGTCATCATAATAACACTAAAAAGTGAATAGCATTAATATCTATGTTTAACAGGTGGGAAAATGAGAGACAGAGGTTAAGAGGCCTACCAAAGAAAAAAGTAAGTACTAGAGTAAGTAAAAGTAAAACTAAGTACTAGATCTTGAATTTAAGTCTTACCCATCATGCTTTGTCATCCATGTATCCTCTTAATTGAAGCAGAAATGAAAAGGAAGCTACCAACCTCCATTTGACAGGGATTTAACATAGGATCATATGATTTTTCACTTAGAGATTATTCAGTCTAACCTCCCATCTGATGCATGGATAATCACCTCTGTACCATCTTTCTTTCATCCTGCTTGAACATTTATAATACTGGGAGATTTAAAACTTGCTGGAGCCCTTGAGTTCATTTTGTGGTGGCTTTAACTACTAGCAAGTTCTTGTTCATGTTCTGTTTTCCCTTCATTTCTACTTACTAGGTCCTAATTATTTATTGAAACTGAATGAATACACTTTACCTATTTATTTACATTGTGCTGGTATTCATTTTCTAGGGCTGCTGTAACAAAGTACCACAAACAATGTCCTGTGAGACAAGAAGTCTGTATTGTTTTAAAACAGGTGTCTTAAAACAATACAAACTTATTGTCTCACGGTTCTGGAGCTAGAAGTTGGAAATCAAGGTGTCAGCAGGGCTGTCCTGTCTCTGAAAGCTGTAGTAAGATTTTTCTTTGTCTCTCCCTGTTTTCTTGTGGTTTGCAGGCAATCTTTAGTGCTCTTTGGCCTGCAGCAGTATAACTCCAATTTCTGCCTTCGTCAGTGCATGACATTCTACTGTGTTTCTATCTTCACATGATCATCATCTTATAAGAATCCCAGTCATATTGGATTAAAGGCCCACCCTACTACAATATGACTTTACCATATCAAATTATATCTGCAATGACCCCATTTCCAAATCAGGTCACATTCTGAGGTAATTAACTTTAGGACTTAATCATATCTTTTTGAAGAAACACAATTCAACTCATAAAGGCACCCATTCAAGTATTTAAAGACCACAGCTATGTGCACTTCCCTAGCCTATGCTTCTCCAGCTTAAAGATCTTCAGACTTCATCATGTGAAACGTTTGGATTTTTCACCCCCCATCACCCTGGTTATTTTATTCTGAATGCACTTCAGATTATCAGTAACTACCGTTTTCTATTTATATTATCTATAACTGCCATCATTTCTCTAGGTGCGATCTACTCAGAACAACAACAAGAAGGATGATTGATTTGATTACTGTCACTCTATTAAGACAGTTTGAGATCTTGTAAGATTTCTTAACAGCAAAGGCACACTTTTGGGGGAGTATATATACATACACACACACACACACACACACACACACATGCACATATATGGAAATACATATAGATAGATAAACATTGGTTCCCTTGTATAGATGCTAGATTATTTACCTTTCACTCCTAAGAAGAAATAAAAAGAAAAAAAAGTTATTTATAAAGAAAGCTATTGGGACACTTAGGTAAATTTGAATTTTCAGTTTGTGTTAGATAACATTACTGTGTCATTTAACAATATCTTAACTGTTGTGTTCACATTATGCCAATTCAAATATTTGAATACTGTGGCTTTGTCTATTTTCCAAGGCTTTGCTTCTCTGGGATAAACATCACCAAACCCTTCACATACAACAGTAGGCTTTTGCCTCTCATCACCCTGCTCTCTTTATTGTGAGCACATTTCAGATTATCAGTACCTGTATTTATTTTATTTATTTTTACTTTTATAGATTTAGGGAATACAAGGGTAGTTTTGTTACATGAGTATGTTGCACAGTGGTGAAGTCTGGCCTTTTGGTGTAATCCTCACTCGAAGAGTGTACTCTGTACCCATTAGATAATTTCTCATCTCTCGCCTCCTCCAACTCTTCTGCCTTTCTGAGTCACCAATGTCTATGGTTCCACTTTCTATGTCCATGTGTATACAAAATGTACCTTCCACTTATAAATGAGAACATGTGGCATTTTCTTTCTGTTTCTGAGTTACTTCACCTAAGATAATGGCCTCAAGTTCTATCCAGGTTGCTGCAAAAGACACGATATCATGATTTCTTTTATTGCTGAGAAGTATTCCATCATGGAATTAGAAAAAAAAATCCAAAAATTCATATTGAACAACAACAAAAAAGCCCAAATAGTCACATGAATCTTAATCAAAATGAACAAAGCTGGAGGTATCATATGAACTGGCTTCAAATTATACTATAAGGCTATAGTAACCAAAACAGCATGATACTATTAATAGTATAAAAATAGATATATAGATCAGTAGAACAGAATAGAAAACCCAGAAATAAAGCCACATACCTAGAACCAATTTATAACAAAAATAGACACTGGGGAAAGGACACCTTATTCAATAGATGATGCTGGGAAAACTGGATGAGCTATATGCAGAAAAACAAAACTGGACCCATCTCTCACCAAATACAAATAGCAACTGAAGATGGTTTAAATGTAAAACCTGAAACTCTAAAAACCCTGGAAGAAAACCTACTGTCTATCTTTAAATGGACTATTCAGAACTACACAAATATCTACAAGTGCACATCCTCTAAATTTGTGTTAAGCATTTATTTGTTTATTTAGTCACCCACTCAACCATGCAAGTTTCTAAAAGTACAAAGTAAACATCACCTTCTCCTGAGAGGACACTAAATTTATACAACTTAAACTTATCACTGGACTTTATGTTTCTCTGAAGTATAATAACCTTCCATTTTCTCCCATTAATTAGGCTTGAAATCCCCAAAATATCTCTTTCCTTTATTGCATTCTTTCTATTCCTATTGCAAATACCTAATGTCAGATTGTTGTAACCATTAGCTAGAGTATTGTAGTGACCTCCTAACAGTTTCTCCTGCATTGTGCCTATCTGAACTCCTATATATTTTACCCATTAATGTCACTTATGGATAAATGTCATAAAATAATAAATATCATAAAATGTATGAAATCCATTAATGCAGCACAGACAGGCACAATGTCCTGTTGCATTAACTCTTCCTTTTCAGTGAGAGCTCTCTTTTCTCCTGGAGAGTACATCATTTTCAGACGGCCAATAGTAACTGAGAGCCAGTTTAATTTTTGCCCTTTATCCCTTATAATGTTTCCCATAAAGTACTTAGAGCACCAGAGTGAGTCAGATGTTTCACTATGTATCAAACATATTCCATGCCCAGGCCATCACTCAGGCCATTACTCTGTCCGGAAATGGCCCATGCTCCATTTCAATATCTTTTTAACTAATGAATTAGTACCAAAAACTATCCAAAATCAACTGAGCAACCAGCCAAATAAAAAAGTTTCTGCTTAACAAAATATCTTTTAATTAGCCAAAATTAATTATCTTCTTTGATACCTAATCACATGTTGTACTCTTCGTGGCCATAAATTGCATTCTAAAATTATTGTGGATCACTATGGACTTTTTTTTTTTTTTTTGTATTTTTTCTTATCTCTCTACTGGCACAAAGGCTCTTTATCATTATAAGCTGCCTTTTCTCGTTCCCTTACTTTGCTAAGTTTCTGCTGCTTTTCTCCCAACAGAAATAATGCCTATAATGTACTCTGCAGTAACTGTGTATGGACTTGATTTGCTCATAAACTTATAGTACGTTGCTACCATTGGTAGGTATATTTTCCCGTTAGCAAATTCTTTAAAAGGAGAGAAAAGGCCCAATGGCTAACCAGGAAATTTATTTTCATCATTCCTTTGAAATGAAATCTAAGTGCTCACAGAGAACTTAGCTGCTTGTTAATATTCTCTTAGACATAAAGTAAGCTATGGCTCTCAATTCGCCATGTAGCATCCTCTGGTGAATTTTGGTTAGTCCCAGGACCTGAACTTGATACCACATTTTAAATCAGTTCTGTGATATCCATTATATGCCAATATTAAAGTCAATTTACAGTTAGTCTGTATTTAAAAGCCTGCATTATTTAACCAGGACTAAGTGAGGAATAATTGAGCATACAAGGGAGAAAGGAGATAGCAGAAGGCAAGAACGGAGATTCAATGAATTCCTGAATTCCAACTCTAACATGGGCTTTATTGAAATAGCAGTTTTGAAATGCAGAAATGCCAAGAAGATACAAATTCCCTTTTTCCTTTATCTTTCAGACTATCATTTGTCTTACCAGATTTCTCTGAAACAATCGGATGATATATAGCTCGTGCACATTCTCTGTAAAACATGGAAAGTGGCTCAAGCTCAAGCTGCAGGAGAACATCTGCAGCCCATGATGCAAAGAAGGATATCTTTATGAAATACGTTTTCCAAATAATATTCAGATATAGTCTTTTGATTTAAGTTATTTTCCTGTTATTTTATTAGATAAAGACTAAAGTGATTTTCAAATGGGAAAATAATACATTATTTTTTAAAAAGGCCTTTGCCATTATTGCACTTAGAAGAAACTGGCTTTTGTTTTAGTATTTTGCAGATTATACATTAGTGAAGTTACATTCTAAAACCAATACTTGCACTTAGACAAATGTAAACTAAGATGATATGCTGGTGCTAAGGCTTGATTAAGGCCATGTAAACCACATATGCAAGATTGCATCTCTTTTAAAAATATACTTAGGCCCTAAAATGTCAACAAATAATTGACTACAATATTTATGATACTGAGATGTGATTGGGCATGGGACATAATTAGTGGGTTACCGAGTGCCGTCTAAGGATTTGTACTAACTATATCAATTTTATTTTAAGAATTTGCTTATTTATTTAATTTTGGTTATATTAAAATAAGGTAAAAACAAAAAGGAACAAGAATTACATGATTCCACTTATATGAGGTACTCAGAGCAATCAAATCAGATAGAAAGTAGACCTTTTTTCCCCAGGGACAAGGAGAAATGGGGAAGGAGACATTATTGTTTCATGGGTAAAGAGTTTCAGTTTAAAAAATTTTTAAAGTTCTTGAGATGGATGATGGTAATGGTTGCATTTAAGGTAAATATATTTAATGTCATTGAACTATATACTTAAAACTGATTAAGTTGTTGAATTGTATATTATGTATATTTTACCATAATTTAAAAAATTAGTTGCCTGCTGGGTGCAGTGGCTCACTCCTGTAATCTTAGCACATTGGGAGGCCAAGTCAGGTGGATCACCTGAGGTCAGGTGATCGAGATCAGCCTAACCAACATTGTGAAAACTTGTCTCTACCAAAAACACAAAAATTAGCTGGATGTGGTGGTCAGCACCTGTCATCCCAGTTAATTGGAGGCTGAGGCTTGATCCAATTGCTTGATGCCAGGAGGCAGACGTTGTGGTTAGCCGAGATCCCACCTCTGCACTCGCCTGGATGACAAGAGTGACACTTGGTCTCCAAAAAGTAATAATAATAATTGTCATTATAAGACAGACTACAAAATGTGAAATAAACTTTGAACTAATAATGATGTTCTTCAAAAACCTTCAATACAGAATGGAAATGAAGATGTTCAGAGATAGTCTTAATGACTCATTTTATAAATATGGCATTTTTAAAAAGATTTAAAGAAAACACAATTTTTCCAAAAACCTTAGTTTCAACATACTAATGCAATGCTAAACACAAAAATTGTGATTTTTATATGAAATTTAAATTATTTGTGAAACAAAAGTATTATTTGTAGTAAGTTGTGATATTTCGGTTTAGATGTTATGTTAATAAAACACTTGGCAATTTTTTGGTTGTTTAATTTACATACCTATGTACATAAATAAATAACAATTTCTTGATTGTTATTTGTTACATTAAACATAAAAAAATCGTATATCACGAAACTTGTCCAAAATTTACTGTAGTTCCATCTTTTGCCACAAAGTGTCAGTGAAAGCCTTTGAAACTGCTTCCATTGTCACTTCCAAAATAACTTTTAAACATTAAATTCATTGTAATTTTTTTTATAACGTAGAACTGAGTATATTTGTTCAAGTTAGATGTTCTAGATAGAAAATAATGTTTAAAAAAGGATAAAATGCCCAACATATTCTAAATTAAACATAAAGAACGGAAGGTGAAATAAAACAACATTTCTAAATGAAAAAGGAAAAGATGCAACTGAATACAGAAGAAAAAAAGCCTATATTTAACTCCAGTTTTCCAAAAACCAGTCTTGAAACAGGTCATGGAATGGAGAATCATTACAGCGTCCAGATTTAAGAAGCTGGGAAGCTGACTATAAGTATTATCTTAAAAAGGTAAAAGAAACTCTCCGTCCAATCCTGGGGCATTTTTCTTTTTCTCGTTTTTCATTCCATCCCACTGCTATGGCATTGGCCCTTCTTCTTTCCATTGCTAGTTTGCCCCCTTCTCTTTCTGGGCCAAAATACCTTTCTGAGTTTCTCATTCTCCGCCTATACACCTTGGCAAAATCACCTATACATCTCTGTCTCAGAAGAACTGCATGCAAACGTGCCACTTCTTGTTTTACAACGCTGACGGATGGAGGACTGTTAAGAAGTGCATCTGTGTTGTGAAATGTGCCACCTGAAAGATTATCTAATATGAATATGAAGAATACTTTTAAAACAATTTACCACGTATGCACAAATAGCAATATATCCAATACATCTAAAATATGTTTCAGTTTTTATTTCCTAAAGAAAATACAAAAGTCTCTAATTAGACGAATATTTTCTCATTGGCACTTGCTCACTATGTTAGTTTTGACAAAAGTTCTCACAGAGACCAATGGTATATCTGTAGTGTTAGTAACAGTTAGGTACAGTGGAGAATAATTAATACATAACATTAATAATTTGTCTTGAAAGGAATTTAAAAGGACAGTATCTTCACACACACAAATATGCAGGGAGGAAATGCATAGAGGAATGCTATACGACTGAATCCTGTAGGTTATTATCTTTACAAGAATCAAATCCATAAACAAATTCTTCAGACAGGAAAAATACAGTGAAGAAAGTGGGAAAATAGGCATGACTTATCAGCTGTCTCTGAGTGGCATGATTTCTCCCAGGGAGGGGCTCAACCACAAATTGGCACCAAGCCTTCTGTACAAGAGCTGTCAGAGAACGAAACAGCAGTGTTATTAATAGATCTGCACAGGCCTTTAAGGCTAGCCTGATCAGAAGGTTAGGAAGACACAAGGTTCCACAGTCCTAGCATTTATAGTTCTATTAACGGTTATACCTGGTAGTCACAGTTTTACTTCAGTGAAATTTGTATTGGAGGAAATGACAACTTTTTGGTTACCCATATCTTTTTAATCTTTGTAGATAAATCATTACAAGTCTCTGTTCCCAGTGTGGTGTCTTAGAAATGCATCTGGATTTTCACAGAATATATGTTCTTCTCAGCACCTCACTACACTTACTGTAAAATTGACTACATAATCGGAAGTAAATCACTCCTCAGCAAATGCAAAAGAACGGAAATCATAACAAACAGTCTCTCAGACCACAGGGCAATCAAAGTATAACTCAGAATTAAGAAACTAACTCAGAATTGCACAACTTCATGGAAACTGAACAACCTGCTCCTGAATGTAGACTCGATAAATAATGAAATGAAGGAAGAAATAAAGATGTTCTTTGAAACCAATGAGAATGAAGACATAATGTACCAGAATCTCTGGGACACATTTAAAGCAGCGTCTAGAGGAAAATTTGTCACAATAAACGCCGACCAGAGAAGTGAGGAAAGATCTAAAATTGACACCCTATCATCAAAATTGAAGGAGCTAGAGGAGCAAGATTAAAAGAACTCAAAAGCTAGCAGAAGACAAGAAATAACTAAGATCAGAGAAGAACTGAAGGAGACAGAGACACAGAAAATCCTTCAAAAATTCAGTAAATCTAGGAGCTGGTTTTTTGAAAAGATCAGCAAATAGACAGACCACTAGCCAGATTAATAAAAAGAAAAGGGAGAAGAATCAAATAGATGCAATAAAAAATGAAAAAGAGGACATCAACACCGATTCTACAGACATACAAACTACCATGAGAGATTACTACAAACAACTCTATGCACATAAACCAGTAAACCTGGAAGAAATGGATAAATTCCTGGACACTTGCACCCTCCCAAGTCTAAGCCAGGAAGAAGTTGAAACCTTGAACAGACCAATAACAAGGGCAAAAGTTGAGGCAGCAATTAATAGCCTACCAACCAAAAAAAGTCCAGGTCCAGACGGGTTCGCAGCTGAATTCTACCAGATATACAAAGGGGAACTGGTACCATTCCATCTGAAACTATTCCAAAGAATCCAAAAAGAGGGAATCCTTCCCAAATCATTTTATGAGACTAACATCATCCTGATACCAAAACCCAGCAGAGACTCAATAAAAAAAGAAAACTTCACGTCAATCTCCATGATCAACATAGATGCAAAAATCTTCAATAAAATATTGGCAAACCGACTGCAATAGCACATCAAAAAGCTTATCCATCACGATCAAGCAGGGTTCATCTGGGAATGAAAGGCTGGTTCAACATAGGCAAGTCTATAAACGTAATCCACCAATAAACAAAACCAGACAAAAAACACATGATTATCTCAATAGATGCAGAGAAGGCCTTCGAGAAAATTCAACAGCCCTTTATGCTAAAAACTCTCAATAAGCTAGGTTATGACAAGCCTACAGCCAATATTATACTGAATGGGCAAAAATTGGAAGCATTCCCTTTGAAATCAGGCACTAGATGAGGATGCCCTCTCTCATCCCTCCTATTTCACATAGTATTGGAAGTCCTAGCCAGAGCAATTAGGCAAGAAAAAAAATCAAGGGTATTCAGTTAGGAAAGGAGGAGGTCAAATTGTCTCCATTTGCAGACGACATGATTATATGTTTAGAAGACTGCATTGTCTCAGCCCAAAATCTCCTTAAACTGATAAGGAACTTCAGCAAAGTCTCAGGATACAAAATCAATGTGCAGAAATCACACGCATTCCTACACACCAATAAAAGACTGAGAGAGAGCCAAATGATGAGGAAACTCCCATTCACAATTGCTACAAAGAGAGCAAAACACCTAGGAATACAACTAACAAACGATGTAAAGGACCTCTTCAAGGAGAACTACAGACCACTGCTTGAGGAAATAACAGAGTACACAAACAGGTGGAGAAACATTTCAAGCTCATGATTAAGAAGAATCAATATCCTGAAAATGGCCATACTGTCCAAAGTAATTTATAGATTTAATGCTATCCCCATCAAGCTACCAATGACCTTCTTCACAGAACTGGAAAAAAACACCTTAAACTTCATATGGCACCAAAAGAGAGCACGAATAGCCAAGACAATCCTAAGCAAAAAGAACAAAGCCAGAGGCATCACGCTACCTGATTTCAAACTATACTACAAGCCTACAGTAATCAAAACAGCATTATACTGGTGCCAAAACAGAGATATAGACCAATGGAACAGAACAGAGGCCTTGGAGGCAACGCCACACATGTACAATCACCTGATCTTTGACAAACCTGACAAAAACAAGCAATGGGGAAAAGATCCCCTGTTTAATAAATGGTGTTGGGGAAACTGGCTAGCCATGTACAGAAAGCAGAAACTGGACCCCCTCCTGACACCTTACACCAAAATTAACTCCAGACAGATTAAAGACTTAAACATAAGACCTAACACCATGAAAACCCTAGAAGAAAACCTAGACAAACCATTCAGGACATAGGCATAGACAAGGACTTCATGACTCAAACACCAAAAGCTTTGGCAACAAAAGCCAAAATAGACAAATGGGACCTAACTAAACTCCACAGCTACTGCACAGCAAAAGAAACAATCATTAGAGTGAACTGACAACCAACAGAATGGGAAAAAATTTTTTCAATCTACCCATCTGACAAAGGGCTAATATCCAGAATCTACAAAGAACTAAAACAGATTTACAAGAAAAAAACAAATCCATTCAAATGCAGGCAAAGGATGTGAACAAACACTTTTCAAAAGAAGACATATATGAGACCAACAAACATATGAAAAAAATGCTCATTATCACTGATTATTAGAGAAATACGAATCAAAACAACATTGAGATACCACCTCATGCCAGTTAGAATGGCGATCATTAAAAAAATCTGGAGTCAACAGATGCTGGAGAGGATGTGGAAAAATAGGAGCACTTTTACACTATTGGTGGGAGTGTAAATTAGTTCAACCATTGTGGAAGACAGTGTGGTGCTTCCTCAAGGACCTAGAAATAGAAATTCCACTTGACCCAGCAATCCCATTGTTGAGTATACACCCAAAGGATTATATATCATTCTGTTATAAAGACATATGCCCACATATGTTCATGGCAGCACTGTTTACAATAGCAAAGACCTGGAACCAATCCAAATGCCCATTGAGGATAGACTGGACAAGGAAAATGTGGCACATATACACCATGGAATACTATGCAGCCATAAAAATGATAAGTTTGTGTCCTGTGTAGGGACATGGATGAAACTGGAAACCATTATTCTCAGCAAACTGACACAAGAACAGAAAATCAAACACTGCATGTTCTCACTCATAGGTGGGTTTGAACAATAAGAACACAGGAACACAGGGAGGGGAGAATCATACACTGGGGTCTGTTGTGGAGAGCAAAGGAGGGACATTGGTCAGGGGGTGTGGGGATGTCAGGAAGGGATAACATGGGAAGAAATGTCAGATGTAGGTGACCAGGGAATGGAGGCAGCAAACCACATTGCCATTTGTGTGCCTATGCAACAATCCTGCATGATCTGCACATGTACCCCAGAACCTTAAGTACAATCTAAAAAAAGAAAAAAAAGAAGAAGAAGAAATGCATCTGGATTTTGACCCTGTTCTCGGAGCTCTTCGGGCCATATAGTCACACCTTGTCTTTGACTCTTTGGCATTAAATAACATGCACAATTCCATCCTCCCCAAGACACTTGACTTCTGTTCATCTTGCTACCTACAATGAACTTATTTTGGGGATCTCTTTTGTAGATATGCTTTTCTCTTTCACCACATATCAGTCTTCAAGTCACTTGTCTTTTTGTCTTTCGTGATCTTTCCTTAGTTGCTCTTATTGACTCTCAAAACTTCATGTCTCATCTATAGAAGATGAACCCAATATTATAATTCAAAGTTATAACTCCAGTTCTTGGGTATCTCTCTTACTTTCCATACCAAAATTTCTAACTATAATTGTTTTTGTCTTACAGATGTTCTTTTTATTAAACTTATGAATCATGAAGTGTGTGTGTGTGTGTGTGTGTGTGTGTGTGTGTGCATATTCAGTCAAAATATTTGGATATTGTCCTTCAGACTAGGGGGCAGTGGAAAATTACTGAGGGATTTTAAGCAACAGGATGGCAACATCCTGTTACTATTTTTCAAAGATGTCTTAGGGAGAATGTGTGGAAACTCTATGTCCTTATATTGGAAGCAGGGAGATCAATATTGACAGTTTTAAAATTCCAAGAAAGTAAGTTGCTAACCAAAAACTCATAAAAGGTGAATTCCAAAAATAATAATGAGGTTGAAATATCGGGCCTCAGTGAGGGATTAAGGAGAACTGAGGATGATTAGCAGGCACATTGTTTGACAGCTGGGGATGCTCAATGAGCTAGGAGATAAAGGATAATGAGGTAGCTTTATTTGGAGGAGTAGACAGAATATGAGAAATTCAACTTTGTATATGTGATTTTGAAGTGCCTGTGAGTTATCCTAGTGTCAATATCCAGTTGGCATTTGGATTTACGGTTCTATCCTTCAGAGGATACAATTTCTTAACATGAAAATATTTGTGATTCATCAGAATAGAAATTGTGATTAAAGCTTGTGGAGAGGGTACAATCAACCAGTGATAGAATTAGGGTAAGAAGGAGAGAACCGAAATCATCTCCAGCAAACTGTAGTTTCAACCAGATATTCTTCTTTGGGAATATCCAGGAAATGCCAGTTGTTCTCTGAAGTACTAAATGTTATAGTACGAAAGCATACATTTGTTTTATTATTTCAAAATAGTTTCTTTTTCTGGTAATGGCAGATAAAGTTGCTACAGAACAAACATCCCACTTAAAATAACCAGAAGTATGACACATTTCTTTGAGACATAGGAAAGCTGCTAAGGTAAGGCAGCAAGGACATGAAAGACCAATATCCTGGAGAAAATGTAAAAGGGAGATGTTCTGGCATTTAGCACCTCTTTTCTTCTCAAAGTTTTAGGCAATTTGCAAATACTAGCTAAGAAAGGAGAAAAGAAACAGAGAACAAAGCTGATAATATGACATGCTGAGCAGGAAATTTAGTAGTCTAAACAAAAAGAAGATGGTAATTGGCGGTCAAGCCTTATCAAGTTGGTAAACAACCCTGGCTTTCAGCTGTAACTCCAAGTTATGAACTCTAATAGAGATAATCCTGAAGTAGACAAGCTCTCCTAAAGAATGAAGCCCCAATTCCTAGGCCTCCCGTGACTGACTGGATAATGGTTTTCTGTCCCAACCTTAGCTGCTGGCTAAAGCAAAAAGCAAAAGCAAATTCTCTATGAAAGAAGATAGCATTATCTGTAATATCAAATAAGTTATATAATTTTTCATAAAATATTTCAGAAATGTTAAAATGATTGAATTAATGTCAAGAAATTAAATATATGATAAAGAATATAAAAGTAGAAAAACAATCAAAGGAAATTATAGAACTTAAAAATATGTGAACTGGAAACACAATAAATGGATTTAACAGGAAGATAAGATAGAACCATCTAATAGGAATATACAAACTAATAGAAAATATCCAAGATAAAGAACAGAGAACTAAAAAGGAAAATGCAGAAGAATGCAAGTAATATATGGCAAAAATTCTATTATACATGTGATTGGATTCTCAATATGTGTGTATAGAATTCGAATTAGGCAAAAGCCATATTTTAAAAGATATTGGCAAGGCAGAAGATATTATCCAAGAATTTATTTAAACTAATTAAAGGTATACATTTATAGATTTAAGAAGCACTATAAATTTCAACTAGGATAAATATAAGAGAAAATCACACCCACTTATATTATAAAACTGCTGAAAGCCATGACAAAAGGAAAAATCTTAAAGCAGGAAGAAAAAAAATTCACCACCTCCAAGCTGTGATATTGGGATTGACAGCCAAATTCTCAAAAGAGAATATCTACACATATTTTACTAATTCCTATAGAGAGTCTTTTCCTCACTGATAAGGAGTAAGTTCACAAAGTCTTTTATGGTAATCTCTATTCAGCATTGTGCTGGAGCAAGGATAATAAAGCAATAAAAAATAAAATAATGAAGTTAAAAGGATTAAATAAAACCTATCATTACCCAGAGAGGGCATACTTATTAAGTGTGGAAGAATCTCCAGATAAACTAATAACCTTAATAAATACCTTTATAACATTTACTGAATATAAAGGAATACATAAAAGCTATGTGAAATTGATATATAAAATATACTGTATATATAAAAAATCAACTTTGTTTCTATTAAATAAAACTAGAAAATACAATTTAAAAAGATGACACTATTGACAATAGAATAATAAATGTTTGGCATCTAGGAAAAAATTAATGAGAGATACATACAATTTCTACATTGTGAAATATAATAAATATGATAAATAGACAGGGGGATATACCATACACATGGAATAGAAGAATAAGTATTGTAAGGCTGTAAATTTTCTCTAAAATTGATATATGGATTCAATGCATTCCAAATGAAAATTCTAGCTTTCTTTTAGTAAAGACTGGCAAGCTGATTTCAAAATTTATATAAAAATACAAAGAGCCAAAATTAGTCAGTATTATATTGTAGAAAAATTCAAAGGATTCACACTATTAGCTATCAAATATTAATACAAAGTGTCAGTAAACAAAACAATATAGCATTGATAGAAGGATAGAAAGTAGATCAAGGGAACAGAATAAAAACTGAGATCCAACACAAAAACAAAACAAACAAAAAAAGTTGAGATCCACACCTACATATATAAGGACTCTTGACATATTACAAAAGTGCCATGTACTGCATTATCAAGGAAGTATCTATTCTATAAATGATACTGAATAAATTGATATCTATATAGAAAAAAATAAAACTTTGATTGCTACATCATATCATATACAAACATAAATTCCAGGTTACTTATAGATCTAAATTTGACAGTTAAAAAAATAAATTTCCCATTGATACGATGTTGGAGTAGATAAGCATTTCTTAAACAGATTTCCTCAAATATATTAAACATAAATAATATGTTTGATAAATTCAACAAACCTAAAATTAGGATATATCAAAAGAGGACAAAAATGCATGCCAAAGAGTGAGAGGAGTTATTTGCAACACATTTATTTGAAGAAAACAATTCACGTAATTATTTCTTGTGGTTAATAGGCTGTGTTGTTGCTGCTGCTATTGTTGCTTTTCAGATATTTTTATTGAAATATCACACATGTATAAAAATGTTCAAACCATCATGTATCACTGGACAAATTACAACAGAGTGTACATGCCCTTGTAACTACTATTCAGACTGAGAAATATAATATGACCAGCACCCCAGAAGTTTTCTTCTTATTTCCTCTCCACTAATAACCCCCCTGCAAACAAAAGGAAATCCATATGCTGATTTGTAACACCACAGATTAACTGTTATCTGTTTTTAACTTTATCTAAGCAGAATCAAAATTTATGTGTTATTTTGTGTCTAATTACTTTCACTAATGATTATGTTTGTGAGATCTAGGTTGTATGTGTAACAGTAGTTCCATCATTTTCATTCCAGTGTGTGATTATATTACCACTGAAATACTCTACTATTGATGGGCATTTTGCTTCATTCTAATTACGGGCTATTGTAAACAAGGCTGCTGCTAACATTCTTCTGTATGTCTTTGGACACATATGTGTACATTTCTGTTAGTTGTATATCTAACAGTGAAATTGCTGTCATATAGTATGCATATGACACCATTACTACATAACTGCCATTGAGTTTTCTAAAGTGCTTGTTGCAGTACCAGTTTTTACATTTACAGCTGGTATAAGTGCCCCGGCTGTCTGCATTTTTGCCAACATTTGGCACTACCTGGTTTTTTTTTTCCATTTTTTTCTGTATTAGATATTCTGTTGTACCATTTTTATATATTTGCTGCCAATTAGAAAATGGAGGAGAACATTACTCTCTAGGGCATTCATTATCTTACAGAAGTTTTATCTAAATTTATGGGGCACTTTGATGGACTCTTTAGGATGTGATATTTTTCAGAATTATTAAACTTGATTTAAATTTGGACTTATTTTAACACTAAGCAATCTCAAATTAATCTAGGCATTTTTCCCACCTCTTCTTATAGTATTTTATATCCATTTTAAAACTATCTAATATAGATAGCCTATTTTTCCTTAAATTGTGTAATTTTACAAAGCTAGTCTTTTACTTTTTTTTTCTTTAAGTCAGGTGTTTCATTCTAAATATAGTAGATTACCAATGGTGGCTGAGTGACTGACATTGATTATGTAAAATTTACATGACCCAGGTTTTATTTTTTGATATTATTTATTATTAATACCTGATCCTAGAGAGAAAAAAATAACTTAACATAGGTGAAGCAAAGCACCTACTTCTACTTTGGCACCTTGTATCATTTTGCTCACATAAATCCCTGAAATAGAATCTGAGCATGTCTTAGATGAAGGCTGAAAACAACAGAATGACCTTTTAGATAATAGGATGGGCCACATTAAATGAATTTGCACCTAATCTAGAGACTGAGACAAACCTTTCTGTGATGGTGTTAAGTATACCACAAAGATTAAAATTCTAGGCTCTGCTACAAACCACACTGATTTACATTTTATAGTAATGTATATTTAACTAACATCCATGGATTTGCTAATTATTTTAACATATTGCATGATATTAAATTCTGTTTTACTTATTTTTAACATAGTTTCAATAACTGAGTAAATACTTAGAAACAAAGACTATATGCATCTCCCTCAAATATTACTAATTTTAAGCTTGTCCTGATATTATGTATGTATGTATGTATTTATTTATTTATTATGCTTTAGAGACAGGGTCTTGCTCTTTTGCCCTGGCTACAGTGTAGTGGCACAACCATCCCTCACTGTAACCTCTAGTTTCTATATTCAAGTAATCCTTCCACCTCAGCTCCCCAAGTAGCTAGAACTATAGGTATGCATCACCATTCCTGACTAGTGTTATTTTATTATTACTTTTGTACAATGGAGTCTTGCTATTTTGCCCAGGCTGATCTCAAACTCCAGGTCTCAAGCTTCTTCTTCCTGACATTAAAATGAAAATTGATAATGATATACAATGACCCCTTTTAAAAACCAGCTTCAGCCAGGTGCAGTGGCTCACACCTGTAATCCCAACACTTTGGGTGGCAGAGAAGGGTGGATAACCCAAGGTCAGGAGTTCAAGACCAGCCTGGCCAACATGGTGAAATTCCATCTTTACTAAACAATGCTAAAAATTAGCTGAGCGTAGTGGTGGGTGCCTGTAATCCCAGCTATTTGGGAGGCTGAGGCAGGAGAATCACTTGAACCCAAGAGACAGAGGTTGCTGTGTGCTAAGATCATGCCATTGTACTCCAGTCTTGGCAACAAGAGCAAGACTCAATTTCAAAAACAAAGGAACAAACAAACAAACAAAACTGCTTTATTGATTTTCAAAAATCCATTTCTTGTCTCTTTTTTAAAAAAATGTACGTCACTTTTCTTGAATCATTAGGCATTCATTTCTTCTGCCCATCGATGACAGACTGGAAAAGGAAAATGTGGCATATATACACCATGAAATACTATGCAGCCATAAAAAATGATGAGTTCATGTCCTTTGTAGGGACATGGATCAATCTGGAAACCATCATTCTGAGCAAACTGACACAAGAAGAGAAAATCAAACACTGCATGTTCTCACTCATAGGTGGGTGTTGAACAATGAGAACACATGGAAACAGGGAAGGGAGCATCACACACTGGGGTCTGTTGAGGGTACTAGGGGAGGGACAGTGGGGGTTGGGAAGGTTGGGGAGGGATAGCATGGGGAGAAATGCCAGGTATAGGTGACGGGAGGATGGAGGCAGCAAACCACACGCCATGTATGTACCCATGCAACAATCCCACATGACCTACACATGTACTTCAGAACCTAAAGTACAATTTTAAAGAAAGTACTGCTAAGAATCTAGAATTGGGTAAAAACATTTTTTTTTCTGAAAAAAAAAAAAAAAAAAAAAAAAAAAAAAAAAAAAAAAAAAAAAAAAAAAAAAAAAAAAAAAAAAAAAAAAAAAAAAAAAAAAAAAAAAANAAAAAAAAAAAAAAAAAAAAAAAAAAAAAAAAAAAAAAAAAAAAAAAAAAAAAAAAAAAAAAAAAAAAAAAAAAAAAAAAAAAAAAAAAAAGCCTAATCTTTAAAATCATTCTCTTTGAACACAATAGATAATATAGATTTAAAAATCTATTTCAGACTTCACTTTCAATATCTTATTAAGTTTGGTCAAGTTATTTAGCATTTCTATGCTTTAGTTTTGACATGTATAAGATTGAGATACTTGTATCTATTTCATAGGACTGTTTGAATGGACCTAAAAATAGTTGTTACAAAGCTTGGAACATAATGCAAGATAGATGTTCACTAAATGTTATATATTTTTCAACAGGATAAAACTTAATAAAGTTCTTCACAGGTGATCTCTATCATCCAACATCAAGATTTCTGTTTCTGAATATTTAAAAGGTTTTACTGAAAAGTTATCTGTATTTGATAGTTAAACTTGATCTGCAATCAGAGATCAACATTTTCTAGTTTTAGGACTCACACGGAATAAGGTAAGATGATATCCTTTTAGACAATATGTCAGAGAAAATTAGATTTATAATTTTGACTTGATTCAAGGAAAAACAACAAAAAAGTGTCTGCCTGGCTCTATTGGACAAGGAGATCAATGGCATAAACAGCTGCAGCTGTTTCAAAATTTACATCCCATAGATTTAGCGAGAACTCCCAAGAAATTAGAAATTGTGTGGTGCATTTTAATAAGGGAACGTATAAAGATTGTATTAATTAATTGCCCATTTGACTAAGTAATATTCATACCCCAGTGAATGAGTATGAAACTGAATTACATGCAAATTAATGTAAATAGTTGCACAATGACAATGAGAGGATGCTCTCTGAAGCAACTATATGTATTGTTAAGATTTTAATCATAGGTTGAGGCCAAATATTTGTCAGAATAGATCTTTGAAATAAAAAAATGAAATTATTTTGTATACCAAAATGTGTTTAGAAAAATCAGTTAGGACACATCTGTTCTGTAGAAGATGATGGACAATGAACAAAAACGGAGAGACTGATCACAGCAGGAGTGAGGTGGAGATGAGGCAATTATGAGTTTTCTTTGGAACATGTTAAATTTGATATATTTAAGGGACATCCATTATAGAATGTATAAGGTATAGGTAAATTTACAACAACAAAACGTATGATTAAAAATAGAGAGCTAGATTGACATAGCATTTATTAAATGGAAGGTTTGTCTAACAGAATATCTCATATTGGCTAGTCTTTAGTTTCTTATTTCACCACCTCACAATTTTGTAAGCCTTGGCAATCTTTTTTCTTTAACAAGTGAGTCAATTTCTTTTCCTTCTACTCAAGTTTTTTGGATGGAGTAAGTCTTTATAACTGAATCTGCTGTATTAAGATGATACATTTCTCTTCTAATTTGGAAAGACACACAAAGCAGATTTTTATTTTTAAAAATCTTGGCTTCTTGGCTGGGCACGGTGGCTCACACCTGTAATCCCAGGACTCTGGGAGGCTGAGGGCAGATCACAAGATCAGGAGGTCGAGACCATCCTGGCTAACACGGTGTAACCCCGTCTCTACTAAAAATACAAAAAATTAGCCGGGCACAGTGGTATGTGCACGGTAGTCCTAGCTACTCGGAAGGTTGAGGTGAATTGCTTGAACCTGGGAGGCGGAGGTTGCAGTGGGCCGAGATCACTCCACTGCACTCCAGCCTGGGCGACAGGGCAAGACTCCATCTCAAAAAAAATCTTGTCTTCCTTTCCTAAAAAAAAAAAAAAAAAAAAAATGCAAGTACTTTCCATAGTTAAAATTAGAAAACAGTAAGTGGGAGATTTTCAGATATTCAGTTAAATAAAGTGGGTTATTCCTTTTAATTCTATTTGCCATTAAAACAAAGAGAATAATGCAGTGAATAATTTTATATGGATATTTTGTACTTACTTCTCTTAAAATACATTATTAGTCTCTCTTCATATGTTTAATTTTATTATAATAACTTAAACATAATAAAAAGGGATATTGAAATTTTTGCTGGTCAAATATTAAAAAGTTCCTTTAATAGGATACCTGTATATGTCTATTATTATGAATGTAAGTATTATTTATAAATTTCATTTTACTTCATTACTAAAGTGTGTGTAGTTGGCCTTTATAAATAGAATATTAATTGGATCATGTGTTTTAGAAAAACTGTGTGTCTTTACCAGTGCTTGCCTAAACCATATTTCTGAATGACAGTCTAGTCTAGAAATGGCAAGGGCCTATGGGTATCGGGTTATGGAAAGTACCAACTAACTGGGCTAATTATGGAAAAGAATAGATGTGATACTTCTCACTGCTTCACAGCCCCCAGTAAAGGATTCTATACAGAGGTGAAGTGAATGAACCTTGATCTTATTGGCTAGAAATGAACCAGAAAAAAAATTTTTTTTTGAAATGTTTCATTGGATAACATTCAGATGACTGAGCCACATGTGAGTTTTTGCCTGAATTTTTATTCATTAATTCATTTGTTCAACATATATTTATTGAAGACAATGTTCGAGTTTGCAAATTTGGCTTACACATGTTTCAAAATGTGATTATACATTTTGTGCAAAATACAAAACTATGTATTGTGGCATAAGTCTCTTAAATCTGTTTATCAGTATTAAATGGAAGTGGGAATTTATGTAGTAATTAATCTATGTCAGTCATCAGGCTAGGTAACAGTGGAAAATTATTCTGATGTATTCTTTCAACACATCTCAGATTAGTTCATTTCAGGAGAAACAATACCATTTATTCATGTTTTCTTTAATTTAGATTATACATTTTAATGTATAAACAAATTCTTGGGAGTTTCTGGGTTAGATGATGACTGCTGCTTTCTAGGGGTTATGCTCTGAGTAATGAAGTTCTAAGACTCCTGTCATCTTAAACTCATTTTTCTTATAGCTATTGTAATTATTATTAGAGACATTAATGTAAAACCACCCAAAAAGCAAACCATTTATTATGTCTATAGTTGTTGGTAGAATCTTAGCAGTTTATTACATCTAAAATCTGTACTAAAGACTTTAAAACAGAATGGAGTTTTTTTGTGGAACTGAATGAAAATTATTTAATGTTCTCAGTCTATCCATATCCTCGTTAGTAAATATGAGCTCTCATTCAGCAGTAAACTGTAATTAAGTCATGAAAGTATTGCTGGTTGGTGCCTGACTAGTCAGAGAACTCCAAGTACTGTCATTCTGACCCTGTAACACACCCAACTTCCTTCATATACTCTGGGGACCTCCCATTTTGTTTCCCAAGTAGTTTTTGCCTGTGTAGCTGAGCGTGCAAAGACTGCTGTATTATATTTCATTTCATTTTACTTTACTAGCATTAAGAAAAGAGCACTTAACGTGACATCTACTCTCGTGATAAATGTTTAAGGGCATAATACCACATCGTTAACTGTAGGCACAATGTTGTCCAGCAGATCTTTAGAACCTATTCATTTTTGCATAACTGAAACAATAGACTCATTGGACAGCAGTTCCTCATTTCTGCCTCCTCCCAGCCCCTGGAAACCACCATTCTAGTCTCTGTTTCCATGAGTTTAATCTAATATAATTTCCAATACCTAATCTAAGTAGAATCATGCAGTAAGTGTCCTTCTGTACCTGGCTTATTTGACCTAGCATAATGTCCTGCACGTTCATCTATGTTGTTGCATTCAGAAACATACTCTTCTTTTTTAAGGCTGAATAATACTCCATCGTATGCATATACCACATTTTCTTTACCCATTCATCCATGGATGGACATTTAGGCTGTTTTGTGAATAGTACTGCAATGAATGTAACAGTGCAGATATCTCTTTAAGATTTTGATTTAAATTCTTTTGGATATATACCTCAAAATGGAAGTGTTGGATCATATGGTAATTCTAATTTTGATTTTTTGAGGAAAATAAAAATTTTCCAAGCCAGCATGGTGGTTCATGCCTATAGTTCTACCTACTCAGGAGCCTGAGGTAAGAGGATCACTTGAGTCCAGGAGTTTGAGGCCAACTTGGACAACATAGCAAGACACATTCTCAAAACAAAACAAAACAAAACAAAACTCCATTGTGGCTACATCATTTTACATTTCTATCAACAGTATACGGGGGTTCCAATTTCTTCACATACTTGCTAACATTTGTCATCTTTGGTTTTGCTAACACTTGTTATCCTAACAAGGGTGAGGTGATAGCTCTGTGGTTTTGATTTACAAAAATTCCTCCTTTTAGCATCCCACCAAGAAGACCAGCCTCATACACATGCACAGTAACCAAGGAAGTGAAGCAACCCTACATAGTGGATTAATAAAATGAATATAAAATTTGTTCCTGAACTTACCTAAAGGAAGTGCTGAAAAGTTATGAATAGCTAGTTTTGGTTGGTTAAGTCATTTCTAAATGTTTACTTTCATTAAAATATCAGTTATTTTTGTCAACAAATAGAACAAAAAATCTTGAAAAGTCGTTGTAATTGTTTTAGAGAAAGCGATTAAAAATTTTAATTTTTCACTTTATGAAGGTTTAAGAATACAAGTGAACTTACTAATTGCCTAAGAAATTTATTGGTATTAATACAAAAAGTTGAGTAAGACTTCCACAGATAAATGGAATGTAACAAGGTCTCAGGGGCTATTGGTGTGATAGCTGCAAAGCATTGAGGCATGTTATTGGATTTTTTTGTTTATTTATAATGTCTATTGACATTATTATTGAAGAAAGTATTGTGATTCCAATAAGAAAGAATGCATGTAGTGAATAATATGGCATTGACTTCTCAAAAGTCACAGACTGTAAGATACAAACATTCTTACATTTTGATATACATTTCAAGCCAAAGATGCTAAGAAGCAGCATCAAAAACTGAAATTATAGGTTCAAGGTGTTCAAATCCTACAAAATTACCGATTAACATTTAATATTTTAATTTTTTCTTTCTAAACTCTAAATTTTCTTGCTTTCTTTTCAATGTCTATGTAGAAATTCTTTGTTGTATAAGTGTTATTAATAACTTTCTTCATTCAGCTTTTATCCATAAATTTTAAACCGTTTTTCTTTCCCCATTCTGCTTGGCTTCTTTTTCCTTGGTCTTATCATTATTCATATTATGCTGTGGGTCCACATGCTCCTTCTGCTGAGGCTCTGTTATTCATCACTGTCCTGGTAATCCTCTCACACTTCAACCATGACTTCTGCATTTGTTTAAGTCTTAATTGACTCCTCCCTCACTGTCTGTTTGTACTACAATGCCTTAGGCCCAAACAACTAACCTACCACATCATCTTTCAGACTGTAACCAGTGCTTAAATAATCTCGTGTCTTCCAACTGCCATGATAATTACTTATTAGGAAAAATAATCATTGTTATACCCAATCTTATTTCTCTTCTTAAGTTATTGATATCTTCATTACGTAAATTTACCTACACTTCAATGTCATTTTTAATTTAATTCCATTTATCTTTCCATCTTCTTCTTTCTTTGTTCACAATAGAAATCGACTCTTCCTGTTTAGTGTCCCCTTTCCCCCCAACAGCATCTAATTTATATTAAGTATTATGCACCATGTGGAAACTAATGATGCATATGATATAGTATCTGTTCTCAGACTGATGCAGCTTTCATGGGGAAGGAAACAAATAGATGAACATACAAAGACAGTCAATAGTCAAATATTTAATTGTATGTAATACACAGGAATAATATTTAACTCAGTAAAAAATTCCCTGTTCAAACACATGCTAAATATGAATGCTTTTCATGTTGCATAAAATTAGAATAGGTTTTTATGTGTGCAGTCACACACACACACACACACACATACACATATTGGGGGTATAGGGAAAAGAAATAGCATTGGATAGATGTGGATTTCAATTAAGGTCCCCATAGTAAATAGCTTTGGTGAACTCAGCCAATGTACTTAAATAATCTAAAACTAAGCCTGACCCCTTGGGATTAATGTGAAAATTAATCAAAAATAACTCATTATATCTCCATGATTAATTCTCAATCAATAAATAGTTTTCAGTAAGTGGATATCAAGCACTTAATAAAATGCATAACCTTGGCAGGTGCTAAACCTTTCTAAGCCCAAACTGTAACACACGGATAAAAAAATCATAGAAAACTGCAAGGGCCAAGTAAGAAATCCAAGTAACAGAATAGTAAATATCAATTATAACTATTATTATGTTATGCTGATTTTTTCTTTTCTTCATTCATATTTTAAAATTTATATTCCATAAATTTTATAAAATAGATGGGTTAAATTTGAAATAAGAAAAGTCACTTTGTTAATGAAAGAAAAGAACTTCAATAATCTTCATATCCTGTTTTCATGAATTCTTTGATAATGTAAAGAATCACACCTAGAATTTGGTATCACTCTACAAGCACATATGGCTCAGACACAAAACATAAATACATGATTTTGGGTGTTTTTATGCTTACCTGTGCCCTAAGATATAATTGCAGTTTTCAGCAGGGTGCAGTGGCTCACACCTGTAATCCCAGCACTTTGGGAGGCCAAGGTGGGCAGATCACCTGAGGTCAGGAGTTTGAGACCAGCCTGGCCAATCATGATGAAACTCCATCTCTACTAAAAATACAAAAATTAGCAGGGCATGGTGGCACGTGCCTGTAATTCCGGCTACTTGGGAGGCTGAGGCAGGAGAATCACTTGACCTCGGGAGTCGGAGGTTGCAGTGGGCTGAGATTGCGCCATTGCTCTCCAGCCTGGGTGAGGGAGTGAGACTTCATCCCCCCCAAAAAAAGCAGTTTTTATTTTTCAGACTTCATTCTGAACAAATAGGAGGCATTTCAGAGCACTATTATTTGCCTTGTATTGTAACATGGGATTAATGAAGACATGGAGGCACAAAGAGAAGGAGGGAGGAGAATAGGAAAGAAGAAAACTAAGACTGTCAAAGCACAATATTCAGCACATCCTTTAAAGACGTATGCGTTGGTGACATTTTATAAAAGCTGCTCTTATAAATTTCCCAACGATGCTGCAACCTGTGGTTTCTGACCTTAAAATCGCCTGTTTTTCCCTCTCATTGCGCAGGGATGCCCAACTAGGGAGGAAACACAAAACTGCTTAGGCTGTCTTTTTTTTTTTTTTTTTTTTTTGAGACGGAGTTTCACTCATGTTACCCAGGCTGGAGTGCAATCGCGCGATCTCGGCTCACCGCAACCTCCGCCTCCCGGGTTCAGGCAATTCTCCTGCCTCAGCCTCCTGAGTCGCTGGGATTACAGGCACACGCCACCATGCCCAGCTAATTTTTTGTATTTTTAGTAGAGACGGGGTTTCACCATGTTGACCAGGATGGTCTCGATCTCTTGACCTCGTGATCCACCCGCCTCGGCCTCCCAAAGTGCTGGGATTAGGCTGTCTTTCTTACGGCATAGTGGTGAGGACCAAAGAAAAAGATTTTGAAAATGTTTTGTTAATGATAAGCCCAAGTAGGGCTTACCAAATGTCTTAAGTATAAAGATCCTTGTATAATGTGAAGAATATCCAAGGCATTTAATTACATTTATACTTAAAAGAAGTTGACGGAAGTTATACTTTTAGTTTCTGTTGATTAAGAAAATAATGAATTTTCATTTCAATTTGATTACAGTAATTTTAAAAATACAGTGAGGCTTTTTAAATTATAACACAATCTTCATGTACCTTAAAAGTATTAGTTTATGTATATGAAATTACAATGGACTGCATTAGCATTACCAGGTACTTGAATATTGTGGAATGAATGAAAAGGGAGTGCCTGTGCTGGGTGCTCGTTTTTATCCTCTATGCCTTGTACAGGTCTCGCACATGTATTACAATCTTAAGAGTTATATGCTTTGTCTACACAGACCATGCTTGTGACAACTCATATGCCTTTGTCTCACCATATGGTCTCAGAAAGCAATAGCATTACTATGGAGTAGAGTGACTAATTTAACTCATAGAAAGACGGGGACAAGAATGAGCAGAATGTGTTTTCTTCAAAAAAAAAAAAGGATGGGGCTAAAATCATAACTGGGGAGATAAAAGATCATATACACCATTTATAAAGTCATGTTTCTAGTTGGATATTTGTATAATGCACTTATGGAGATAAAGAAATACTTATGTAAATATAAAACAATAATAAACACTATGAACAATTTTTATATCTTAATTCCTAATTTTTTATTTATCTGCATTAAATTTTTAATATTTTTTAAGTTGACAAATAAAAATTGTATGCATTTATCATGTAGAATGTGATGTTTTAAAATAAGTATGTACTGCAGAATGGCTAAAGGGAGCTAATTAAAAAATGTATTACTTCACATAATTATCAAATTTTGTGTCAAAAATATTTAAAAACTACTCTCTTAGGCAATATTTGAGGATACAAAATATTGTTATTAACTATATTCAACATGTACAATAGATCTTTTCAACATATTCTTCCTAAGTGAAATTTTTTATTCTTTGACCACCATCTCCCCAACCACATCTCATCTCAAACCCCAGCACCTGGTAATCATCATTCTGTTCTGTATTTTTATGAATTCAACTTTTTTACATTTCACACATAAGTGAGATCATAAAGTACTTGTCTTTCTGTGCCTGGCTTCTTCCACTTAACATGTCTTCCAGGTTCACCATGTTGTTACAAACGACAGAATTTCCCTCTTTTAAAAGGCTAAATAGCAATCCATTGTGTATATAAGCCATAGTTTCTATATTTATCCATTGAGGGGTACTTAGATTAATTCTATACCTTGGCTATCGTGAATAATGCTGCAATGAATATGAAAGTGTGAACATCTCTTTGACATATTGAACTGATTTCCTTTGGATATATATACCCAGAAGTGTAACTGCCACATCATATGGTAGTTCTATTTAATTTCTGATGTTTATAAAACAAAATTTATTTAAGAAAATACAACACTTTGAATTGACTTTCATTTAAATTTAAATTAAGACTAAATAATACTTACAAAATAACTCTAAGATACCTCATTATCTAATAAAATCTCTCATTGAAAAAATGTCAGCAACTGTCTTTGAAGTGTGAGTTGTAGGAAATTCACCCATGTAGAAATACAGATTTGTTCAACTATTTCATTGCTTACCAAGTAGAAATTTGGCGTTTAGATTGTTGCCATTAACAGTGCTGCAAATAAATAATTTCGTCCATATTAATAATGAATAAAATAACATGGTCAATTAGGTAAAATAAGTACCAAAATGTAACTACTTTTTTTTTTTTTTTTTTTGAGACCGAGTTTCACTCATGTTACCCAGGCTGGAGTGCAATGGCGCGATCTCGGCTCACCGCAACCTCCGCCTCCTGGGTTCAGGCAATTCTCCTGTCTCGGCCTCCTGAGTAGCTGGGATTACAGGCACGCACCACCATGCCCAGCTAATTTTTTGTATTTTTAGTAGAGACGGGGTTTCAGTATGTTGATCAGGATGGTCTCAATCTCTTGACCTCGTGATCCACCCGCCTCGGCCTCCCAAAGTGCTGGGATTACAGGCTTGAGCCACCGCGCCCGGCCTGTAACTACATTTTTTTTCCAGATAAGTTGCCAGAATTTTTCAGCATCTTTGCCAGATTTTTAAATCAACCTACAGTTTAACCTAAATTTGGAGTGATTGTTCACCATATAGAGTTTGAAAAACTAAAATATTCTCAAGTTATAAGAAATATCAACAAAGAATAAATATAAAGTTAAATTTAGACACAAGAGTAACATAAGTAACAAATGTAGTCACAAATACATAATAATAAAAAGACCCTTTTCTTCCCTCTACTAATTGAAAATAATTTTGCAGGTGCAGTTTGTCCCTAAATGCTAATTAGGGTCCAAGAAGGCCAAACAAAGGAAATATCTTCCCTTTACAGTGTTAAAAACTCCTCAGGATGTTTTACAAGCAATGCTGTATTTTTAATTTATGGTTACAGAATAATGGTAATTTAAAGAGAAGGCACAAAAGAGAATAGAATCAATTTATTAAAGGTAGATAAGTCCTATTCACTAAAGTAACCAGATGGCTTGTTGTCACAGAATTGATTGATTTAATTGTTTGGCATCACATGCATACAGCTGCAAGGATCCCAGTTAGTAATGAAAAAACTAGAAAAATGGGAAATATGGTGCCAATAATTTTAGGAGATTAACTGGTAGTCTAGCTACATAAAATTGGGAAACAAACTAGAAGAAATAGCTCATTAGAACCAAAAACATTAGTTTATATACTTGGCTTAGTTAAAATTCTCTAAAATGATAACATAGTTATATTAACAAATTAAGTATACTATACTATTTCTCATTTTTATTTTTATTTGAACTCATATCACTACAATTCCATTTGGCAAATTCTTTAACAACTTGGTTTCAATAAAAATGTGGTAAAAATCACGTAACATGAAGCTAACACATTTTTAAATGAGCAGTACAATATTGTTCATTGTATGCATATTATTGTACATCAGATCTAAAGAACTTTTTCATCTTGCACGCTTTAAATTTGATGCCCGATGACCTACAACTTTCCCCTTATCCTTACCTTCAGGCCCTGGCAGCTGCCATTCTGCTTCCTGCTTCTATGACTGACTACTTTAGATCATATAAGTATATTCATGCAGTATTTGTCATTCTGTGATTGGTTTATTTTATTTAGTATAAGGTCCTCAAGGTTGGTCTATGTTGTAACATATCATAAAATTTCCTTTTCTTGTAATGCTGAACAATAGTCCATGATATGTGCATGCCATAGTTTATCAATTCATCTGTCATTAGATATTTCATTTGTTTCCACCTCTTGACTATTGTAAATAAGGTTACCATAAACATAGGAACACAAATATCTCCTTGAGATCCTGTTTTCAAATCTTTTGGAAAAATATTTAGAAGTGGGATTACTGGATCATATAGTTTTATTTTTAATTTTTTTGAGGAACTTCCAAACATTATTCACAGTGGCTGTGTAAAGGTTCCAGTTTCTCCACATCCTTTTCAACACTTTTTTAAAAATCCTGTTTCTTTTGTTTTATAATGGTCATGCTACCAGGTGTAAGGTAATATCTTATGTGGTTTTGATTTGCATTCCTCTGATTACTAATGATATTAAGCGCTTTTCATGTATCTCTTGGCTGTTTTTACATCTTCTTTGGAGAGATATCCATCAGGTCCATTGCCCATTTTGTACTGGATTAATTTTTTGCTATTGAGTTGTAGGTGACCCTTATATATTTTTAAGATAAACGGGTTGTAAATATGCTGTCCCACTTCATATTTTGCTTTTACAATATTATTTTTTTATTTTTGGTGCATCAGTTTTAATTTAATGTATTTTTACTCATCTATTTTTTGTTGATTTTATTGCCTGTTCGTTGGTGTCATATCCAAGAAAGTATTGCCAAAACCAATGATATAAAATTTTTCTCCTGTTTTTCTCTATGAGTTGTATAATTTTGGATCTTATATTTTTTAATCCATTTTGAGTTGATTTTTTAGTATGGTTTAATTTCACTCTTGAATGTGGCTATCTAGTATTCCCAACACCATTGTTAAAGAGACTTTCCTGTTCCTACTGAATAGTCTTTACACTTCGTATGGTATTATTTCACCATGTATGTGTGGGCTTATTTCTAGGCCCTTTATCCTGGTCCGTTAGTTCATATATCTGTCTTTATGCCGGTGCTACACTGTTTCCATACAATGGCTTTGGAGTATGTTTTGAAGTCAGGAAGTATGAGACTTCCTACTTTGTTCTCTTTCTCCAGATTCTGTAGGTATCTGGATTCTTAGAATTTTTTTCTATTTCTGCAGAAAAATTACATTAGAATTTTGATAAGCTTGCATAGAATCTATAAGTTGCTTTCAGTAGTTTGCACATTTTGACAATATAAAGTTTTTAAACCCATGCACACAGAATATCTATTTACTTGTGTCTTAAAAATTTTTTTTCAGCAATGCTTTTATGGTTTTCAGTGTATGTCTTTAGCCTCCTTGGTTAAGCTTATTACTAAACATTTTAGTACTTTTGATGGTATTGTAAGTGGGATTGTTTTCTTAATGTCTTTTTCAGAGAGTTTGTTGCTATTGTACAGAAACATAACTGATTTTTGCATTTTTATATTTATATCCTGCAATTTTAATGAACTGCAATTTTAATGAAGATACATGCAAAAATTATCAATAAAAATTAGCAAACTGAATTTAACAGTGTGTCAAAAGGATCACACACTGTGACCAAGTTGAATTTGTCTTACTAGTTCTAATAGTTTCCTTGTGTGATTTTTAGAATTTTCTACATATAGATCATTATATCTGGGAATATAGATAATTATCCCTTTTCCTTTCTGAATTCAGTACTTTTTATTTCTTATTTTTCCCTAATTGTTCTAGCAAAGACTTCTAGAACTATGTTGATGAGAAATGGTAAGAATGGACATTCTTACCTTGTTCCTGATCTTGGAGGAAAAGCTTTCAGTTTTTACCATTGAATATGGTGTTATCTGTAAGCTTTTGATATGTGGCCCTTATTATTGTGTGGAGGTATATGCCTTATATTCATAGTTTGTTGAGGATTTTTATCTTGAAAGGGTGTTAAATTTTGTAAAATGTTTGTTCAGCATTTATAGAAATTATCATGTGTTCTTATCCTTAGTTCTGTTAATATAGTGTATCACATTGATCGATTTTCATATGTTAAACCATTCATCATTCTAGAGACAAATTCAACTTGGTCACAGTGTGTGATCCTTTTGACACACTGTTAAATTCAGTTTGCTAATTTTTATTGATAATTTTTGCATGTATCTTCATCAGAGATATTGGCCTCTAGCTGGTGTGAGGGTGTGTGTGTTTCTTGTAATGTCTTTGTCTAGTTTTGGTATCAGGGTAATGCTAGACTCATAAAATGAGTTTAAAAATGCTCCCTCCTCTTCAGTTTTTTTCCAAAAGTTTGAGAAGAATTGGCGTTACGTTTTTTTCTTAAATGTTGGCAGAATTCTCCTTTGCAGTTTTCTAGCCTGGGATTTTCTTTGTTGGGAAGTTCCTGATTATTCATTTAATCTCCTTACTATTTATAGATCTGTTCAGATTCTCTGTTTATTCATGATTCACTCTTGGTAGCTTGTATGGCCAAGGAGGGTAGAATAGTTTCAGGGGATAGGCCCAGGGTACTCTCCACTGGCTTGCAGCCCAGGGCAGCTCAAGACTCCTCGGCTCCCTTCATGTGAGCACACCATTCCCCAGCCAACTGGCTCAAGAGGTCCTGAGTGCAGCTTACATCACTGCTCCAGAAAGCAAAAGTCATAAGCCTTGGCAGTGTCCACCTGGTGCTAATTCTGCAGAGATACAGGATGCAAGAGCTGTAGGGCCATTATGGCCTCCACCTAGATTTCAGAGGATGTAACTAAAAGCATGGGGACACAGGAAGATACTTGCCACAGGGAAAGAGCCATGGTTGAGAATCCTACTACAGCAAAGCTGAGTAAAAATATTTTATGCTGATATCACTCCCTAGCAACTAGATTCATTTTAATTCTCCTCAAATTATAAATAAATGACAAGACCCATATGTCAGATAATTTAAATAATTATGGGTTGATTTCATGTTGATAATTTTAAGAAGATGCCATGAGGTGGATTGTTACCTATTCTAACCTGATCTTTCATTAACAATATCCCTGAAACCCCTAGACTCTATCTGCTGCTATTTAGTGTTTTCTTCCTTATCATTCCACTCTACCTTTCTATGTTCTCCAACACTTCAGCCATTTGCATTCTGTACTAGCTCCTTCTCATTACTGCCTAGGGTTTGACCTGTCCTGCTATTCTTCCTTCTTGTATGCTCTGTTTCTCTTCCTCTTTTCTTTCATGTACTCTTACTTTCTTCTCTCCCTTGACAGACACCCTTCAACTATCTGATCCACAAAGAATTGGAAATCAATCGTCATAGCTACAATATCAATGAAAGAGCATTGGAAGTTATCCCCAATGAACACATGAGCACTTTTGTAGTATCTTTTTTTGAGATACCGACTTTGTTTGAGATGTTCAAATTGTTGGAATTTTAAATTAGGTGGCCATTTGTCAAATGTATTTTGATTGGCTTAAAGGAAGATAACATTACTTGTGATGTATTTGTTTGCAAAGAACAGCTTAAACCACAAAGACACTTACTATTTAAGAATCCAGATAAATTATATCTCAGAGTTGATTCAACACCTTGTGATGCAAAACAGACTCAGTCTTCCTCCATTCTTTTATATGTTTATTTATCATTAGGTTAAATAAACATATAAAACATCCTATATTTATAAAATGCCTACCTAAACTATGGGTATCATATGCTCTCACAACTACTTCCAAGCCAGGAAGAGGGGAAAGAGGCCCAAAAGAATCTTCTCCTGTTTCTGCTTTTTATCAGAAAGCAAAATCTTTCTTAGGAGCTCCAAAACTGAATTCATGTTATTGGCTAAAACTTGCTGACATGTCCACTTCCATACCCATCACTGGGGAAGGGAAAGAGGATTGATATTGTTGCTTTAGAAAAATCATGATTCATCTCTAAAGCTGGGCGTGTTACTACTTGAATGAAGTTGGGATTCCTATAGTAATAAAAAAGGGGGAATGGCATGCATAGTTATCTAACTATGTTTACCTTGGAGTCATGTCCAAATTTGTACAGTCTTAAGTCGTCGAAATTCCTTCATTCACTCTAGCAGCAAGCCTCACATTCAGGGAACAACTGCAGCCATAACTGAGCTCTAAAGATACCTCTTATTCATCTTTCATTCTCAATCTTTGCACAGGAATTTGTTCATGAATGCTAGCTCTTCAGCATGATCTTGCAATATGGAGAAAGAAAGGTATTGCTTTGTATGTATGTATGTGTGTGTGTTTGTGTGTGGGTGACTATTAATGTAACACTTGTTGTTATTGTTCTTGAGAACTTAGTTTCATAGAAGCCCACTTTTGAGAAGACTTGTGCTAAACAGGGAACAAGATAGCCATGGTTTCTGCTCCCACAATACTCAGGGGCTCCCTGGCAAGATGCCACTGATCAAATAGTAACAGTAAAACAAGGTAGGTATTGTAACATGTAGTCCAGCATGCTACGCAAGAACACATCCCAGAATCTTGGGAATAATGGAAAGTTTTCCAGAGGAAGTGATGTTTAAATTGAGGCCTGAAGGAAAATTAGGAATTAGCCAGGAAGCTCCACATCAATGCTGTATGTGCAAAAGCTTAAAGGTCAGTGAAGTATGCCATGTTTAAGAATTTGAGAGAAATCAAATAAGGCTGGAGGGCACAGTTGAAAAGGAAAAGGAATAAAAGATGGGGCCACCTCATGAAGGGCTTTTAATAAGACCAAGGCATTTGGAATTTGTCCCCACTCCACAACAGTTAAAGATAGGTAGCATATAACTCCTGAAGTAAATGAAATACTCAGTAAAATGTGGGTTGTAAGAAGAGGGGGGATAAAACGTCTATATTCTCTCATCTATATATAGGGGATATACCCTTTCCAGAACTGAGCAGCATATTAATTCCAGGTTGCTTTAACAAGAGATCTGATTTGCACCATTTAATGCTGTGCAAAATGCTTGTGAGATTGAAGGTTCATGATTTGAAAGTTATTGTACTTCTAAAAAAATTATATTTATTTTCACATATCTCATGATCAAATGCTGTAAAATAAAATAGATCTAATAATACAGTCACTTTGCTTGATGACTGGAATATATACTGAGAAATGCATCCTTAAAGGATTTCATCATTATGCAAACATCATAGGGTACGCTAACACAAACCTAATGGTATAGCCTATTACACGCCTAGGCTATAGGGTATAGCCAACTGCTCCTAGGCTACGAACCTGTACAGCGTGTGACTGTACTGAACACTGCAGGCAACTGTAACACAATAAGCATTTATGTATCTAAACATAGCTAAACATAGAGAAGTACGGTAAAACATGGTGTTATAATCTCATGGGACCACCGTTGTAGATTCAGTCTGTAATTGACCAAAATGTCACTATATGGTACATGAGCGTATTGTTAGGAAGTAAAAACAATGTCAATCAATGTTCAGAAGGGCTTTTAAATCCCAGAGAAGTTAATAAAATCAGGTTGTACCCAACAGGTTTTTATTGCTGTTGTTGCAAGTAAAAGAACCCAACTTTAGCTATGGAAAGAAGAAATTTGTCGTAAGGATGCAAATTTGTCTTATAGAGCCTAGTGACAGTTCTATATCCAGCTACAGGGAGGGAGAGTGGTCAGGAAGTGGAAAACTACCAGGGTCATGTCTATGTTTTTTGGCATTTTTCCTGTCCTCATTTACTTATTTTATCTCCATGTTTGCTCTCCCTGTGGACTGGGTTTCTGATTTTCCACTGCAACAGTGGATCTTATTCTACTATAAGTAATGGTAGAGATGAGTTGCTATTTTTGAATTTATAGTATAAATTTTAAGAAAAAATATCTGAATTGTCCCAGGCCAGATGTCCACCCCTCGTATATTCAGTGAGGATCAGAATTACAGCATCACAGAGTTTGTCTGCTGGCCATCTAAGTCCTGTGTGTTTGGAGAGCAAGTCCCCAGCAAAATGTATCAATCTAAGCTAGGAAGAAACCCCAAAAGTCTATTTCAACACTAACACACTCAGACCCAGCCTAATGACTGTATATACTATTAATTTATTTGTATTTAGTAGTTTAAAGTATGTATTCATACATACTTTAAATAAGCATACCTGCCTAAGAAAAAACCCATTTCTAATAATCCTTTTATATATGAGTTTTCTTATTACCATAAAAGTGGCCATACTGAGTTAGATAGTTTCAAGTGGTGCCATTCCAAAAAATAAACCAAAAGGCATTTTGTGGGTGGATGGCCCCTTTTAATGAGGTATTTTTTTTTAATCTGAAAGTTTGCTACTCCCTTTATTAGTTCACAAACCTGGTCAAGTTAATAGTTTACCAATGATACCAATTATACACCAATTTACCAATTATAAACCATCATGAGCTCTATGCAGAAGCTCACTTTTGTTCTAACTGAATGAATACACTGTTTTTATAGACACAAATGACATTAAATGTTTCGTAAATGAACTCACTGGAGTGCAAGAAGATCATATTGGGAAACATTAAACAACCTGAAGCAAAAAGCAGATCATTTTCCAGCCACAAATTGCAAGTTAAAGAAAAAAAATTCTAAACCAATATTAAAACCTACTTCACAGTAAGTACTGCCAACACTCGAAGTGGTAAGATTTGCAAAAACAGCGAGAGGAGAGGAAGGAACTTCATAATTTCTTCTGGGATGTATAATACATTGGGAAGAATCAGTTGTTTTTTTTTGTTGTTGTTGTTTTGTTTTTTTTTTTTTTTT
>NW_016107463.1:3784496-3797005 GCF_001604975.1 Cebus imitator | reverse complement strand
GGGTTTCACCATGTTGACCAGGATGGTCTCGATCTCTTGACCTCGTGATCCACCCGCCTCGGCCTCCCAAAGTGCTGGGATTACAGGCTTGAGCCACCGCGCCCGGCCGGGAAGAATCAGTTTTCAAGTTTTTCAAACTAAGCCTCATTGTGGCTACCTAGTTTAAAAGCATGAACGGCCTGGCCCTGCCTCCTACAAGGCTCTCCTTTCTTCGTAATAGATTGACTGTGTGGCATGTGAACAAACACACACCATGATAAAATGACAGCCTCTTCCTGCAAAAGAAAAGTTTCTGAGAGCAGCTTATAGGGAAAAACAAAACCAAATAAATAAAGCAATCCTACAGAAATCAAATATTTTTAAAACTTGAATTTGTCATTTTCATTCATTGTCCAAGTGGGCTTCCTTTTTATTTTCTTAATGAGCTATTTTATAACTGTCTCTTTAAGTCATTTCTCCTGACCAATAAGCCTTTTTCCATGACACTTAAATAGCATGATTAAGCCTCCTTTATTATATGACTCACTAGTTCATGGATTCTGATAGCCTGGAGATTAAATCATTTCTCTTGAAGCATGCCAGTAATATATGGTAGAATATAATTATTTTAGCTCCCTTAGGGAATTCTATTTTAATGGATTTAGAAAACATTGTTTGATTTACCTTATTATTATATTAACATAGTACAAACTGATGTGCAATAGTTATCTTAGAAAATGCATATGTAATAAAAGAATCATGATAAGTAAGATAAAAATAGTTTTCACTTTGTAAATATTTTTCAGTGCTTCACACCTCCTTTCTGAAAGATGCCTCAGTAGCAGTATACATGACTGAGACTTGATTTAAGGTCCAAAAGACTTGGTTTAAACTACAACATAATCAAAACAGTCCTTGAATCAAGTCTCCTGCTTACCTCCATGTGAACTCTAGTAAATAATGTTTTGACACAATTGTCATTTTGAGTCATGGTTCTTTCATTCATGTAGTTGATCTAAATCTGATGCTCATTAAAACAGAACTCATCTTTGAGTCCATCTGCATGACCCTATAAATAATCATGGCTGCACTACATTACAGATGTAATCTGGAGATCTTGAATACACATCACAGCAGAAAATGGGAAGACTGACACCAGCTTGAAGTGTGAGGTGTAACTTCGTCCACATGAATCAAAGCAGAAATCAATAGATGACATGGATAACATCATGAATAAAACTCTAGATAAACCCTTTTGTTTCCATCAAAAGGCATAATCTTGAGGGATTAAATTTGCTCATTAGTGAGGCACATTTATGAGTAATTCATTCTTTTATTTATTTTTTGAGGTGGAGACTCACTTTGTTGCTCAGACTGGAGTCCAATGGTACAATCTTGGCTCACTGCAACCTCCGCCTCCCAGGATCAAGCGATTGTCTCACCTCCTCCCGAGTAATTAGGATTACATGCACATGCTACCATTCCCAGCTAATTTTTTTTTGTACTTTTAGTAGAGACAGGGTTTCACCATGTTGGCCGGGCTGGTTTCAAACTCCTGACCTCAAGTGATCCACTCATCTAGGCATCCTGAAATTCTGAGATTACACCGCGCCTGGCCAAGTAATTCATTCTTAAATGGAGGTTTGTGAATACAATTCAGAATTCTGCTTCTTTTTGTAAAGAAATTGATCTTGTTAAACTGAATATCCTCTCTTTAAGTTAATAATCCATGATTGTTCAAAGCTCTTCCAAATATAAATCTCAAGTCATATCACATGATGATGCCATTAAAGCTCCGCTAGTTCCAAGGAAGAGATACTACAACAAAATGTTGATATTATATTAAAAGCTAAATTTGTTCTAGGATCACAGATACTACAAACTGTTTCTCTAATATCTATAGTTGTAGTAGACTTTCAAAATGAATGCAGGAATATGCTAACATTCAGAAGTAGTTTATTGCTTGCCTTCTTTTGATATGATGTATTCTTAGAGGCTAGAAAAAAAGTGAGTTGTTTATTTTATTGTTAGAAGAAAATTTATCAGTTACCTTGACTGACCTTCCACTCAAGACAGAAAATCTTTGGTGTAATAGCCCTGGTACAATGAACTGCTTAAGCATTTGAAGTGTTTAGGAGGTTATATCATTCTTTCAGCCTGTTCCATCATTTTGCACCAATTCTTAGTTATTCCTATTGTAAGCTACAATTTTCTCTCTATTATTTCTACACTCTTGTCCTAATTACAATCCCACAAAACTATCAATGTAGTCCTTGCATCCTATATGCTCATAACTTAACTGAATTTTTAGATTTATTTCAAATGATGAGGTTTAAAACAAATCACATTAATATTTCTCAGACTTTATATAGAGACCATTGAAAAGAGAGATAATTATTAAATTCATGAAAATTACCTATCAATTTCTACATTTAACTGAGTTCAAGGCAAAGAAAACATTCTGTTCTACATATTACGTTTTTCATTCAAAATGCCAATAAATGCTTTCATAATTGAGCATTTTTATTTCACAAGCTAGACACACATTCAGGAAAATCAATTTTCCTTATTTTATTAGTGAAATTTAATAATTTATTGATCAATATAAATGAAATAAAATTCAGAATTTATTTCCAACTTTGCTTTAATGCATAGTAACAAGACTCCATCTCAATAATCTATGAATTTCCATATCTAAATGAAAAGATTCTTAGATTTATAAGATAATTTGGAAGTTCTTTTCTATCTCTCCATTTAATAGAAAAGCAAACCAAGGGCCAGAAGATTAGGCATATTTTAATTTTACATTAATTAATTGTAAAAAGAGGAATATAATGAAGTTTCCCGTGTTCTAGACAAGCATACTTTTTCTCACTGCATGATAAATCCTGAACTTGGAAACTTATGCTAAGTCAATGAAAATACTCACAAAAAAAATATTCTACAATAATCATGCAATTATTTTTGCCTTCTTTGATGTGATCTTTTCAAGAAGAACATGTCATGTTAAGAAGCTTCTGAAATTAAATGATAAAAATCTTTCTGATCTATAATAATGTATATAAAACACTTCATGCTTTCAATAAATGTCATATATCTTTACTTTGCCTTCATTATTTTTGATCTCGTTACAGTAAGCCAAGAACACAAGCCTTAATTCTGGGTTTGCTGATATTTTTAGAAGAATCAGTGGCTTTGCAAATACTAATAGGTAGATGCTATTTTTCACCATACTCCTTATACTCATTTTTTTAAAAAATCCAAGTAACTATTAAACTCTTTGTAGTCTCACACAGTTCCCATTAATTCTAGTTTCTGCTTGAAAATCTGTATCTTTTCTTCATAATTCATCTTAGCTAGTTTCATAAAATAACTATAAATAGATATAACACTTTTCTAACAAAGGAGATGAGGAAATTTCCCAGGTCCTATCAGTCATGAAATCATTGTTTTGTTTATAATCATCTTGCAATTTTACATTTTTACAATTATTTTAAGTAATTCTTCAATGTGAAAATTTTGATATTACATATTCTTAAATGGAGGTTTACAGATACAATTCAAAATTGCATTGCACTGAAAACATTCTGTTCTACATACTACATTTATACAGTGGTTTTCAGATATTACAAATTCAAATAAAGATTTTAATGGGTAGTTTGTAAAACTACTAGCACCTAATCTATGGCATTTTGTTAGAGCAGCCCAAACTGACTAAGGCAAGAATGTATAAGGCAAGATAATGAGGACTAGGACTTAGATCAACTATTCCATTGATGAAGATCTATCACCTCCACAAAAGGGAACATATTGTATTTACAGATAGTTAATAGATATTTTCCAATGCGTTTTAATTTCATGAGTGCATTGAGAGAATTTAGCAAGAGTAGTTGGTGAAAAGAGACAAAACAAATATATGTAGCTATCAAGTAGCATTTCCTGCCGGAAAAGCAAAAATGGAAATAAAAATAATATTTATTTTAGTAAGACTACGAAAGTTGTTTTAGAAACATAATTAATATATTATTTAATCTGAAAAGTTTTTTTCTACTCTCTTCTTTCCAAATCCGGGAATCTATGAGCTCTCCTGTAACTTTCAACTTACCTCTACTGTGAGTGCAGGAGCTTGTGTTTAATTTTTTAATGTCATTGTATCTACAGTTTCTTTCTAAGAACATTACATTCTTAAAATTGCTACTTGAATACATTAATTATTCAGATCCATGGTCAAGAAACATTTTCAAAACCAACAAAAGCAGGAATCAAATGTTAAATTTGAGCAATATAAGTCCTGTTAATAGTATATGTTTCTGGCTTACTTTTCTAGATACTTGCTATAAAATCTGAGTTTGTGGACATAAATAATTCAGAAAACTAGGTCTTCTTGAAGTATAAAATATTTTAATTATATTCTGGCTAAGCAAGAGGTTGAATATCAGGCATAGATTTATGCAAATTCCCCCTAAGCACTGCATATGTCACTTATTAATTAATTTACACTCATGAAAATTAGTTTTGCTTAATCTTTCTACCACTAGTTAATCAAGGTAGCTATGTAAGAAAAAGATTAATTTATATATTACACATACCAACATACCATTTAAAAATGTATTTATAAATGAGCAAAAAGAATCATCAAAAAAGTCATTTAGTTTGTTCTCATTGTAAATTAGAATTGCACTACTGAGATTTGCATTTAGAATTCCACAAAAACGTGTTTTTGAAGTGAACATATACGAGTATTCTAGATGTACCTCATTCAAGCTTTCTGTTCATGGTACTGTGGAAAACTGCCAGAATCATTAGGGTGACTTAAACAGAGAAAAGAGAACGGCAAAGGGCTAAGTTTAAGTAGAATTTTACTAATTGCATTACTGATGTAGCTGGATAGAAAAGCACATTCTTGGACTCCATGTGCTTCTCTGCCTAAAGCAGAGAAGGACAAATGGAACCAAGGAAAAATGAAAATATTTGAAACGGTTTCCCTGCCTATACTTAATCCAAAATACAAAAAGCTTAAATGACTGAGGCAGGGGAAAAAAAGATGTCTATTCTTCTAAAATGTGGGAAAACCTAACAAACAAGTCTACTTTAACCCCTACTCTCATCTGCTTAACTCCTTCTAAACCCATGAATGTATGCGATATGGCAGCAAGCAGAGGGGATATGACTTCTATTTATCCAAGTAAAAAACTGCATTCTTTGATAGTAAAGAGGAATTTGGGTCCACAAAATCAATACTTATATCAAAATCAAGACAACACTAGGGAGCAAAATATTTTAAAAAACTATAATATTGAAATAAATTACAGAATAACAACAAATAATGTCTAAATATCTAGGCAGAATTAAAGAACATGCTGAAAGCTAATATATAAAATTTAGAGAATATATAATAATATTATATAAACTATATTGATTCTGTAATTGCAGACAAGAAGCATCAAAATTATACTAATTTTCTTGTCATGAATAGCAAAAATAAAAATATTATAGTTTTTAACTTAAAAGCTATATTTAGTCTCAGTCTTATAGAGACTAAGACTAAGGACATTGTAAAAAGATACTTGGACTCATGGAAAATTATAAGCAGGGAAGAAGAAAAAAGAGCAGTAGATATTCTTTATGAAGCAATTAATAGACTGAAAAGATAACCATTCGTAGAATTACAATTGTGGGTCCCATCTTCCAAATCAGGAAAAAGTCTTTTTAAAAAACACAAGAAAGCAAACAAGTACAAAAACATATATAGTAAAATTGAGAATAAAAGGGACATTTTAAGGAGAGAGAAAACACTGTAAAAGAACATCTACATTTGGCTACAAATTCTTTTAAAGTTTTAATGGTACACATTTTAATCTTGTTATAACAGGGTGGGCCTCACAGGTGGAGAAATCTGATGAATGGCAATATTCACTTAGGCAGTAAGTGGCAAAGCTCTGGTCTATCCAGCACCAAATACCAACCTTTAATCACCATGCTCTGCTCATTTACATTCATTACACAAGATGTGAATTTCTTTAATACATTCATTCAGGTACTGAGCACATTGATAGCAGGCAATGAATAAACTTGTGATGAATTTAGATTTTTGACGGACTGATTAAATGCTTCCCTTATAAATTTTTCATTTTATTCATGCAAACAACGGAGAAACCTAGAATTTTAATATAATATTTTTCTCATATTGTCAATTATGACGAAGGGTTTTTGCCCCAGCTTTAAATTATCCCCAAATTACAACTTCTTATTTTTTTCAAAATAAAACAAGTGTAATTACTTTGAAATGCACTTTAAAGGTGTTGAATATTGTTAGCTCTAAATGCATAACTGCTTTTGTTTTCATCTTCCACCTGCCATTTTTGTGATACATAGAAGGTATTACTAGAAAAATCAGTTCAATACATTAATTTGAATATGTGTGCTCTAAGTGGATAATAGGAGAAGAAAGGAGATAACTTTACAGATCGAAATAATTCGTATTAATGAATTAGAAAGAAACCAGTCATGAGTCAGCTATTCCCTAGCAAGCATCCACATTGCCTAAGACAGAAGACCACCGTTTACATTCCTAAAAGGATTCAATCCTCCCCTTCGTAACTGTCTTTTGAGGTACTCTCTAAATTTTCAAAGACAAAATGTGAACTATTTCCAATTTTATGACATTAAAAAAACAACTTTTTTTAATGTTGCTTTAAAAAAAAGAAAAATCTGATCAAAATCACAAAATTAAAAATTAGAACGTTGGGCTACATAATCATCACAGGAAATTCTTTCCTGACATTTGTGGTAGTCATGTGTATTTCTGCCATTATGAAATCAATTTCTCATTCTCCTATTAAGAGTAACCTATTTTTTTTTTCAGAGAACCCCCTTAACCAAGTCTTCCACTCTTCATATTAGTGTACCCCTTACCTGAGCAAAGCCAACTAGGTTTAACAGAAACTAATCTTGGAATTTAAGCTTGAGCAACCAGGAAAACAGAAATACTATCTTCTGTTGCAATTGATCCTAGTGTGCTATAGGCCTGAGGCCATTTCATCTTGCCACAGGAAACCTAAGAATGAATTCTACAGAGAAGAGGAAGAAATTGAAATGAGTGACAGACCAGATCCTGATGGCAGTATGGGGATTAGGGAATCCAGGTATCTGTGAAATTCAATACTGAATTCTTCCATTCCTTGAACCAATAACTCTCCTACTTACCCTACACCAACATTTATTTTTTTCTTCCTAAGCTAATTTTCAGTGTTTTATCACCTGTAGCAGGACAAACTATGGATAACACAATAATTCGAAGACCCTGATTCCACAGCATTATTTTCTGATTCCTTATCTAAAATTAGTAAAGAAATTTGGATGAGAGTGAAGCAAAGAAGTGACACCCAGAACACTCGTGGGTGCTAGTATGCTCAAGTCATGATCCAGGTTTGAATTTAGTGTTTAGGTTAGAGGCAGGTTTAAGGTAAGGGTTGAGTTTAGTGCAGGGTTTTGTTTAGGGTAAGGGTTAAAAGTAGGCTGAAGGTTAGCATTAGGGTTACAGCTTGAGATAGTGTTGGGGTTAATTTTAGAGCTAGGGTAAGAGTTAAGGTTGGGGTTAGGTTTAGAGCTAGTTGTATGATTAAAGATAGGTTTGGAATTATTGTTAGGGTTAGGGTTGGAGACAAAGATAGGTTTGAAATTAGTTTGAGACTTAATGATTAGCATGAAATATTGGGCTTTGGGTAGTGTTGGTGGTGGGGTAGAGATGCAGATTGGGGTTTGTTTTAGTGTGTTATTGCCAGAATTGGGGTTAGGGTTACATTAGGGCTATATGTAGAGTTTTGTTAAGGTTAAGACATGAGGTACATTTTGAGTTATGTTTGTTTAGATTTACTTTTGGGATTGGGGTGGAATTGAGATAGGATTGAGTGTTTTGCTAGAATTAGAGGGACCTTCGGAGTGAGTCCTCTGGTTAGGTTTACAATTAGAGTTACAGCTAGGTTTACAGTTAGTGTTAGTGCAGGTTTAGACAAAAGGTCAAGGTTAGTTTTAGGGTTATGGTAAGTGACAGTGTGGAGTTTGGGTTATAATTAGATGTAGAGTTAGATCTGAGGTTAGTTTAGGTTTTGGGTTAGAGGTCGTGTTGGACATAGATTTGATGATAATATTAGGGTTAAGATTACAGATAGAATTCGGATTAGTGTAAAAGCTCAGTTTCAAGATAAGGTTTGTTTAGTTTTTGACTTTGAGTTAGAGTTATATTTGGGCCTATGTTTAGAATCAGGGTTAGGGTTACAAGTAAAATTGAAATTTGTGTTCTGATGAGGATTTCAGATGGATTTGGGATAAAAGGGTAGGGGTGGGTTGGTGTTTAAACTACAATTGGAATTAAGAGTTAGAATCAGGTTATGGTTAAGATTAGAATTAAAAGTAGGTTTGTGGTTAATGTTAGGGTTAGAGACAGAATTTGAGTTACGTTTGGGGTTAGTTTCACAGTCGGGTATAGAGATAAAATTATTAGTTGTTAGTTTTAGCCTTCGGTTTAGAGATAGAGTTCAATTTATTTTACAGTTGGTTTTAGGGTAAAAGTTAGGGGCAGATGGGAGTAAAATCATAATTAGTTTTAGTTTTGAAGTTAGAGGTAGGGTTGTTGTTAGGTTGCAGCTAGGGCTATAGATAAGATTGGGTATAGTGTTAGTGTTAGATTTGTATCAGGCTTGCAGGTAAATTTGATGTTACTGAGAAAGCAACAAACGCCCTGGCTCATTCAGTCCAGGCTTTCTGGAAGACCACCCATGTTACAGTGCATACATCATCCTCACTCTAACCTCTGCATAAGTTAGAGAAGAACAATCTGTGAGAAGTGTAAACTATGTAGAAGAGGAGAGGGAGTCAGGGCTTCTTGTTTTCTTTCTCCTTTCTTTCTCTTTATTCTCTTTTGTTAACCTCATTTTCTCTTTTTCTTCCTTCTCACAACCTGAATAATATTGGTTGGTTCCTATTTTAATCAGTGCTTTGAAGTACAGCTGTCCAAATCTGATAAATGTAAACAAAATAAAGTTTAAGTAACTGGGAAGGAGTAGAGAAAGCCTGAATGACTAGGTCTAAAACTAATAGCATTACTCTCTCCATCTCTTTTTGTCTCTGAAAGCTGGTCTCGTATGCTCCTACCATAGATGATGTGTTTTCAATGTGGCAAAGGGAAAGATCTTAGGCATTCTAGGTCTAATCATCCCAAGTGGCAAAGTGTTAGCAGGGAAAAGGTTCATTTATCTCCCACAGGTGATATGTAAAAGCCAACACACAAACTCTGATATTTCCTTGTGGATCAAATTGTAATTCGTTTGCTGCTGTGTTTGGGGGATGGGAGAAGATCAGGCATTTTTACCTCTGGTCCCAACTGCTGGGACCACATACATGAAATGGCAAAAGGATAGTTTCCGAAAGAAGTAGCGCTGTGAGAAGAAGGGGGAATGTGCAGAAACAGGAGTGTAGTTGTTGGGAAGGCAAAAGCAACAACTATCAATGGGTATTAATTACAGATCCCTATGCTAGAGTAAAATTCTAAATTATTGATATTTTATTTTTAAAAATAATTTAATTATTGTGAATATTGTTTTTATATAAGCATACAATGTGTAAAGTTCAAATCAGGGTAACTGGTATATCCAGTTCCTCAAGAATGTATCATTTCTTTGTGTTAGCAACATTCCAATTCTATTCTCAGTTACTTTGAAATTTACAATAAGTGATTGTTAACTATAGCCACTCTGTAGTGCAACCAAAAACGGGATCAATTCTTGACATTTTAGGCATTGTTAAGTTGTTCAGAATTGTGTTTATTTTTATCCTCTTTCTATGCCTGTTTCCGTTACCTTCTCTATCTGATTTTAACTTAAGCCATTTCTAGCTTTATCTTCAGTAGTTACTTAGACCAACTTGATCACTTTCCTCCTGGTATCTTCACCTAAACGCATTTTAAAAGTTTGTCAGTCCTCAAGTTGTTTTGATATGTTTTCTCTTTCAGTTTATTATTTTCTTGACATTTCCGTCTCTGAGGTGTTTCCTACTGTGATTCTTCCTTCTTTTAAAATAGTCAATAGCTTATTGATTTTTCATTTTATCTTCATACACTCTTACTGTTCTATATGGTTACTGTGTTTCCTCTTCATTCATTCCTTTCACTACCTTCCTTTAATTATGAATGTAAATAATTTGACAATTATCATTTTCCTAGTAAGTTCAGTAATCATTTTACAGGAAAACACAATGACTAGAGTAACTAATGCGTCTCTGTCTGTATTATTAGGTTTCTAAATATTTTATATGAGTCACTCCATGTTTGCTTTTTAATTTCATTTTGTCTTCTCATATGATTGTACTTTAATTTAAAGCCATAAAATTGTGTTGTTTTATAGAAATACAAGAGGCCAATATCTCTTTCATTAAAAAAAAAAGTACCAGATTCAATGATAATGCACTGTCATTAATGTCTCATTGTTTTGGTGTCCCAATGGTCATAATTCCAGCCTATTGATTGACAAAGGCACATAATTAAATAGCAAACTTGCAGAAACTGAATATTACAAAGCTGAACAGAACACAACATAACGTCCCAAAGTAAGTCTCAAATTTTTTCTATAACTTCTTTTATCATGTTTATTAGAAAATCAGACTCATATTAACATTTGGAGTACCACCGTGAGGCAGAAATCACACCTATAAAAAAAGGTTAATCTGCATCTTAGATATATTTTATTATTTGAAATTTGAAAATGAATAGCTATATTTAATTATACTTAGAATAATTTTTTAAATTTCACTAAATAATTTGCATTTCTAGATTATATGTATGCTATTTTTTAAACAGAATGGGTTATAATATAAAAACGTGTTTGAAAGGAACTCTACTTTTATTATTGTTGGTCAAAATGAAAGCATTATTATCTTCTAAAGGAAAGTCACATACTTAGAAACATAAAACATTTTCTCCTGTTAGACTTTCAGATAGGTAAACTTGTCAATAACTCATGCTTCTTTCTTTCTTTCTTTTCGAGATGGAGTCTAGTTCTGTTGCCAGGCGCCACCGTGGCGTGATCTTGGCTCACTGCAACCTCCACTTCCCGGGTTCCAGCAATTCTCCTGCCTCAGCCTCTCGAGTAGCTGGGACCACAGGTGCATGCCACCACACCCAGCTAATTTTTGCATTTTTTAGTAGAGACAGGGTTTCGCCATGGTCTCGATCTCTTGACCTCGTGATCCACCCGCCTCGGCCTCCCAAAGTGTTGGGATTGCAGGCTTGAGCCACCGCGTCTGGCCAATAACCCATGTTTCTAATAATATATGCATCCTAAAGGTATTGTCAGTAAAACTCAAGCCTGTAAACTAGCTTGGAAACCCTCATTCTAAGGTTTTTAATATTCTACTTCTCTTTCCTAATCAAGTTAATAATACAAATGTGGAACACAATGTTCATTTTTGTTTTCTTTTTTTAGCTGAATTATCTGTGATCGTGAGAAAGAAAGAGAATTCAGATAAATTAAACAAAACATTTTTAGGGCACTATTTTTAAGTCTGTTAGAGAAAAAAAAAACCTTTTTGGGTTTACAAAAACCTTATTTTTGTCTTTTTTCTGTTTCATTGCTGACGTGATTAAAAGCTCAGAACCAATCATCAGGGAGGAGCAAAGGAGGAAAGGTCAGAGAAACCCTTTATTATTAATATTACTGGAATTCACACTGTACTATCATATTCTTACTTTGATTAAAATTAGTGATGCTAATGTAAATAGGTCATGAATGACCTATTTTTTAAATCAACTAAAAAGAAATAATAGAAAACTAAAGTAATATATTTTATGAGAAATGTGGAGACAGTATTTTGATCAAGTTTCATAGGTAAAACAGAAAAATAGGGTGAGGCAGGGATCACAGAAATGGCTCTATAAACTCTGGTTTGCCAGAAGGTAAATAAATCCCATGATTTACTACTTGGAATAGGAGGGAAAAAACACACAAAAAAAAAAACAAAAGAAAAACAAGAAACCTTCAAATCCAAAGTTTTGTTGCTGCTGCTGTTGTTTGTGTTTTTTCTTTGTTATTCTGTGCATAATAAAAGGTAGCAAAGGTTTAGCTTCTTTATGCCATGCCTCTGCAGTACTTTCTGCTTTTTCTTTTGCCCCTTCTGTCATTCACTCTTTTGTTGCTCTGCCTCCTGAAGTTAATATTTCCCTCTTATCCATTAAGCAAATGTTATCTATATGATCCTATATCTCAGTACTCTGTTTATATCTCTTTAATAGTAAACACTACATTGTGTTTTACTTTAATATATTACATTTGTCTTTCCCATGATGCTTTCATGTCCTGGAGGTTAATGATATATTTTTTTAATTGCATTTTAGGTTTTGGGGTACATGTGAAGAACATGCAAGATTGTTGCATAGGTACACACATGGCAGTGTGATTTGCTGCCTTCCTCTCCTTCACCTATATCTGGCATTTCTCCCCATGCTATCTCTCCCCACCCTCCGTCCCTCCCCCATTTCC